>NW_025841113.1:19819-65771 GCF_002878395.1 Capsicum annuum
AAGGTAAATTCCCATTTTTCAAGAGGGTCCTGAACAGAAAGTAAAATCCCATTTTTAAGGAGGGTCCTGAACATAAAGTAAAATCTCATTTTTCTGGAGGATTCTGAATATAAAGTGAAATCCCATTTTTCAGGAGGGTCCTGAACAACAAGTAAATTCCCATTTTCAGGAGGGTCCTGAACATAAAGTAAAATCCCATTTTTTCGGAGGGTCCTGAACAGAAAGTAAATTCCTATTTTTCCGGAGGGTCCTGAACAAAAAGTAGAATCCCATTTTCTAGGAGGGTCCTGAACATAAAGTAAAATCCCATTTTTCAGGAGGGTCCTGAACATAAAGTAAATTCCAACGGATATGCATTTTCAATGGTAGCTGAATTAAGTGAAGCGAATTTGCCCTTATTTCAACAAAGAAAATTGGTCAGTTAAAAAACATAGTGGTGGCTTGCAGCACTTGGCTTTCCAGTCATTTGCCAGTGTTCATTTCCTTCATTTTGTTTCAGATTTCTGGAATTTTCCCCTGCTTTGTCGTATCATTGACCCAAACTCAGATTATTAAGAGTGACTTCTAAATAAACACAGTATCTCTGCTTTGTGATGCTTCTTAGATAAACCCTTTAAATATTGGTATTTTCATGAGTTCCCCAGCTTGTCTGTTGACAAAAATTTCTGCATGCCTTATTCAGCTCACAATCATGTCTCTTTCATATGTTGACTTTGTCTTGCTTTGTGCAATTGAAGAAGCTGGTAGCCAGTTTTAAAATTTTTTCTCACTTATTTTGATATAGACTTGACTCAAAGACAAGAGAAAAATGACAATGACTCTTATTTGGACCACTGACTCAAGAAAAAAAATAAAAATAAAGATAAGAAAGAAAAGACATTGAATGTCCTCGTTTGAAATAACGAAATGAAAAAAATTTATCTAAAAATGACAAACAACTCTAATGATTATGCCATGCATATCGGATTAAACTGCCTAATCTTTCCATCCAAAACCTTCTACCAATTGTTGTTGAGTTAATAACCTCGAAATTGAGTTGCTTCCTTAGGTCAATTGTATTTAAGACCTCATTCGGCTAGTGGCGCCTTGAAAGGTTTTTGCCAAGAAGCCTCTCTCATTTTCTTTTTTCCAACTCACCATTGCCCTATGGTGTCCGTGAGGGTTTTTCACTAATGAGACTCTCTTATTTTTATTTGTCTCAACTCACTGTCGTCTTATAGTACCCGTGAGGGTTTTCACCGATAAAGACTCTCTCATTGTTATCTCTCTCAACTTACCATCAACTTACGGTACCCGCGAGGGTTTTCACCGCTAAGACACTCTCATTTTTATCTCTCTCCTGATTCCTTACTCTGAGGAAGACAAGTAGTTACCAAAATGCATCATCACATCCATTGTATGCTTAGTCTTAACATCCTCAAATATTGATCTGAAGGTCTTTCTTTGGTTGTAACTTGGCTTTTGGATAGGGTTAGAAAGAAAGGATGACATAGAGACCAAACGACACTTGAAGTTGATGACTCTAGATTGTTTATTGGGTGAGACTTACAACTTTTGGAATCGCTCAAATAATGAGGATTACCTCATGCTCCAGTTTCTTTTGACTGGGCAATTCTAAATTGTTTATTTGGTTTAACCGAGCCCTTAGTAGGACAACCTACGTATCTCACCCCCGAGAGGAGAATCAGGTCATGCATAGTTCTGGCATCTTGTTCCGTTGCTTGATTCTGATTTCTTTGTTTTTCTCTTTTGATGACTCTTTTTCTTTTTTTTCTGACTTTACTTTTCTTGATATTCTTCCCTTTTCTTTTTGTTTGGACACATTTTTTTTCTGACACTATTTTTTTTACTCGACACTTTTCTTTTGAGCTTTGATGACTCTATCTTAATTCCAAAAGAGGTCTATGAAAGAAAATAACACTAAGGCTCAAATGGGGTACACAAAGGATGACACAATATATGGATAGCAGAATGAAATGCCTTCGTCATATCAATCCTTGAAAATGTTAGTACACATCATGCAATATGAAAGTGAAAGATGAAGATCATTTGTGACACTTCCACAATACTAATTTTAACTAAGCATATGTGCCATTACTGTTTCTGGGCTTGTCAATCATACAACTCCACCTGTGTTATAGACCCCTCATATCGACTGAACCATGCTTTCGTGGAGCTGATTTTTCTGTTCCTCGAGATCACACATTTGCTATTTGACCTAATTGAGCTATGTTTTTCAATTGATGACTAATTTATTCTTGTGATTCTCAATATAATTTCCTTAATTTTCAAAGAAGGCTTGAACTTGTCACCAAATGTCTCAGCACTCTACCTATTTTCTCAGATGCTCTCTTTTTCTAACTTTAACCCTCTGATTCAATGCTCATGCTTAAACTGAATTTTAAGATTTGGCTGAAAATTTCACTAGCATGTCATATCACTAGAGTTAACATAAAATGTACTATTTAAAGAAAACAAACAAACAACACATATTTAAAACACAAAGAAAAATGGGACACTTCATTTAGTTGAAACAAAAGATAGAAGGGTTTGAACATAAACGATAAAAGGGCAAAATAAGATAAATCTTGAACAATAACCCTGAAATAATTCAGAAAACAAAAAATAAAACAAAATAAGCTACCAGACCTCATCCTAGTAGGGAGAGGGGTGACTTCTCAATTGCTTAGCCTGATATCTTAAACGCTAGTTTGCATATCAGCATGACTAGAGCTTTTTTCACTGTCAATGTTTTGCACCATGAGTGATTTATCTTGAATCATCTTTTCAATTTCTCTTTTATAGCACGACAATCTTTAATATTGTGACCCTGAAAATCAGAATAATATGCACGTCATACATTAAGATAAAAAATTCTTGAATGTGGGTCAGGAGTATACCCAAGGAGAGGAGTGATCATGCCCTGATATACCAATCTTTGGAATAAACTTGCGTACGACTCTCTAATTGGTGTGAAGCTATTCCTCGACTTCTGCCTCATTTCATTGTTTGGCTTGGACCTCATGTGGAGTTTGAGGATGACTCTGAGGAGTTGGTGCATGCCATTATGGGTAAGAAGGAGATTGAACATATGGTTGTGCATTGTATACTGGATATGACGACGGAAGAATAGAGTATAATGGATTTAGGGAGTAATTTTGTGGAGCTTGGGCATAAGCTTGGGTTTGAGCCTGTGGGTAACGATGGGGTACTCCTCTTGCCCGTGCCTGTTGTCCAACTATAATGGCAGATGCATCTTCCTCATAATTCTTCTCTCCGACACTTTCCAAACCTTTTTGAATTACGTGAGTAGTCACTTTCAATATTGCAAAACTCACAATGCAGCCGGTCTTGATTCCATTTTTTATCATCTCCCCCATTTTGAGGACCTCAATAAATGGCTTGCTTAATGCAGGTAACAAGTGTTGATAATATGTTTCATCCTGTGCTTGAATAAATACCTTCACTATCTTACTTTCTTTCATTGATGGTTTCACCCTAGCAGCTTGTTCACGCCAGCTAATCGCATACTCTCTGAAAGTCTCAGTACTTTTTTTCTTCTTGTTAGTTAGGGATTTCTCATCAGGAATCAACTCTACATTATATTGAAATTGTTGCACGAATTCATTATCCAGGTCATCCCAGCTATTCTACTTGTCGATGTCTTGGTCAACAAACCATTCTGAAGCTAGACCTGAAAGACTCTCACCGAAATATGCCATGAGTAATTCTTCCTTCCCCCCAACCCCCTTAGTTGGTTGCAATAACATCTCAAATATGCTACAGGATCTCCATGTCCATCATACTTCTCAAACTTCGGCATTTTAAAACCAAAAGGAAGATGAACCCCTAGAAACATGTACAGATCTTTATATGAGACATTTTTGTACCCCCCAAGTCCCTGGAGGTCCTTTATAGCCAGTTCCAAATTTCTCAATTTTTTGGTCATTTCCTTTTGTTCTTTTGTTATAACAGGCTTCTCACTGTTAAGAGAAAATTCAGGCGGGTGAGTATAGCCATAAGGATTAGTCGACTTAAATGTGGGATCAATAGCATGATGTTGATCAGCAAAAATATTCAATGCTGGCTCTCTCGCAGAGTGAGAAGGCACAACTTATGGATAAACCTCAAAAGTAGGAGCTTCGGGTTGGGGTGGTGCTGCAAAAACATGAATAGTGGGTGGAGCCGAGCATGTGGTAGCTTTGTGTTGAGGAGTGAGGAAATGAATATTGGAAGTGTTTGGATAGTGTTGCCCCGGAGCAGGTTTTGATGCATATTGTGGTGTGTTAACAAAAATAGGAATCTGTGTAGTGACACTGGTGGCAAGCTAGAAAGATATTCCAGATTATCAGCGGGAAATGGAGGAGGTGGAAACCCATTAGCCCAAGCTCGATGCATTTCTATCATTTGTTGCTTTAATTTTTGAGTCTCTTCATTAGCTCTTAAATTCTCATTGCCCGAACTCCCTATCTGATCAGTGACAACAAACTCGATATCCTTATTGGACTTAACTTTCTCTGTAACTTGGTGCAATGTAGAGGACCAGCCAAAATGCCACAAACCAACCACCTTAAACTAACTGAACTAAAGAAACATCAAATGCGTTAGAGTTCAAACCCTTTTTTTTCCAATTTTTTTTCCTTTTAGAAAAGATCACCGATCCCAAGAAGGGCGCCTACGTATCTCACTCCCAAGAAAGGAGAATCAGGTGTGCGTAGCGTGAAGTTTTGCCAAAATGGCTAATCAAACTCTTTTCTTTTTTTCTTTTTCTTGAAATTTTAAGAAGAAAAGAAAAATGACAAATTGTCAAAAGGATAGACGAAAATCTTTTTGAATTTTTTTAGCTTTAATAGCCTATACAAAATGAAACATATGATTACCAAAGAAACACTTTTTTTTTTTGCATTTCATACGAAAATGAAACTTGAACCTATTAAAGGAAATTTTTTTGTACTTTTCTTTTATTGATGCAATGACACCTTCTCTAAATAAAGAGTGAAGAAAATCTTTTTTGAATTTTTGAAATAAGATCCCCGAACCAACAATAAGCTGCCTACGTATCTCACTCCTGAAAGAGGAGAATCAGGGGTGCGTAATTCGTCCAGATATGGACAAATAAGGATTAAATAACCAACACCCTGACTTGAGAGACACAAACACAAACAGAAGATGCAAAACGTCAATAAAATATTTTTGAGTTTTCAATTTGACACTTCATATAAAAATGACACCAATAACTACGAAAGAAAATCTTTTTGTTATTTTCGTGAAATGTACAAAACTCCTACAATTTTTTCTTTGCATCCTACAATTTTTTCTTTGCATTCTTCTTTTATAAAAACTACTATGAATGAAAAATCTTTTTGAAGTTTTCAAATTGTGAACGGATGCTAAACGAGATAGAGGAAAAATCTTTTTGATGTTTTTATTTTTTTGAGAAATGCGTGCAAAAGGTAAAAATCTTTTTTGAATTTTTGGATTGTGAAGAACAAAAGTCATACAAAACTCTAAAAAACTACGAAACTTTTAGTTTTTTTTTTTTTTTTGATTTTTCCATGCCTACACACCTTCCTAGCACATGCTTTTTCCCAAATCAGTCAGGCAAATGACCATGTTACCTTCAAAGATGCAACATTTAGCACGCAGGGATGCTTTAGAGGTGAGTCTCCTACAAAGGGCCACATGGGTCCTGCTAGGTCTCAATATGATGCAGATAAGCATGATCTAAAGGCTGACCTACGTTGGGGTTTACCAACAAGGCTGTTCGGGGGAGCATATGGTCGATAGTGGCTGCTTTTCTTTTCACCCACTCCATACGTCCGACTGCTCCCCCTCCTAAAATAAAGGTGACTCAACTAGAGTTTGTGTGAACGACGTGCACTCCAGGACTTGTTGCAGAAAGAATGACTCGGGTTATGCACATGATGCCAGATATAAAGCAGTCACACATAAAGAGAAAACTATAAACACAGAGCACGTAAGAACTCAACACTGATAAAACAATAGCGCAAAACAACACAAATAAAATGTCTATACACCTATAGTGCCAAACTAAACAAATACAACTCCAAAATAAACCAGAGATTCTGGGCTTGATCCCCAGCAGAGTCGCCAGAGCTGTCACACCCCTTTTTTACCACCAAAAAGATTATATTTAAGTTTCGAAAGGATTTTTATTATTAAAGTGACAAAAGATGAATTTTTTTTTCGAAAAGGACTTTTTATATTCAAAGCTCAGAGTCGCCACTTGGCATAATCCGGTGTGCCAAGTCACCATTGGAAAATCTTTTTCAAAATCATTTGACTCTTTAAACTGGTTTGCGAACAGAGATTCTGGCTAAGGAATTCTGTTGATCGAAGGGAAGGTGTTAGGCATTCCTCGATCCCGTGGTTTGACCACGGTCGCTTAACGGAACGTATCGGCAAATTTGACACTACGAATGTACAAACCATATAAAACACACAAAACAATCAATCAAATCAACAAAACAAAACAAATCCAAAATCAAAATGTCCAGTCCAATTATTACAAACAGAAACAGAAGAATGCAAAAATAAAAATCCTATTCTAACTAGTCGTAGGCTAAACTCTGTTGCTTTACCCGATACCTCGGGCCTTCATCTTGTATGTCCTCCAAGTACAAAACACTGCGGGGCATTCCCCAATGAAGAAATACAAATGAACTTGGGGCATTCCCCAGCTAAATGAATACATTTTTTAGTTCCAGAAAACCAAACAATTCTACGCATTCAATCAAACATCATTCCTAAATTTGCCTACCCGGACAAAATCATTTTTTTACCTATCCAATTCGACCTATCATGATACTATCAACGTTCAACATCAACAATAAATCAAAATACTATAATATTCATTCTTTTCGATTTACTATTCCCACCCCCAAATTCAACTCAAGGTTCCAATGTAATAATTCACAATTGCTACTTTCAAAAGTCCATAATCAATAACAATGAAACCAAACAAACAAACTAATATCACCAAAATATTCATATCATGCTTAACACCAAACAATCACACATATACGATGAAATTGAAATGAGAACGGGATAGAATTGGACCTCAGTTTTATTTCAATTCGGCCATTTGGTTAGAGCTCCGACTGAAACTAAAACATGAACCTCCAATCAACAATCTCAATCCAAACACCAACATGGTAAAGCCTTCCCTATTTTTTTCCCCAACCCGAACTCGATTTAGAAACTCGACAAGAACAAAATCCAACTTGAGTTAAAACCCCGACTTCCGAACCCAAATTCCCAAATGATTTTCTGATCCCGAGAAAGTGTTAACTTTGGCGACGAGATGCCTTTTTCCGACAATGAAAAGGTCGCCGAATAGTGTGAACGAGCCACTATTGCTCTCCTTTCTGCGTTTTTCTCTCCCCTGACGATCTCTCTCTCAAACTTCTGATCAAACTCCCATTGTTTTCTTTGCATGATCCCCTCTTCGATCTGTATACGTGTGTGGATCTCGTGAGGTCAGTGATGATGGTAGTGTGTTTGTATATCAGCTATGAGAGTGTGTGTTTACAGTGAGGTCAATTGGAGTGTATCTTATGTGTCATCTCCTCTCCCTTTTCTGCCTAATTTCTCCCGATCTCCACCCTCTCTTCTACTCTCCCTCTCTCTCTCGATCTACCCCATTTTCTGTGCGCCCATGGAGGCTTTCGTGAGTGGGATGGTGTCCGTTAATGGATGATGAACTCTGTGTATATATGGTGAGGTTCCCAGATCGTGTGTTGTGAGGTGTGAGTGTTGTGTATGTTGTGAAGAAGAAAAAACTAAAAAAAAATGGCCCTTTGCTCTTTTAATTCCTTTTTGCCTTTGTGGACAAGAAATATAAGGGGGAGGGGGTCACATGGGTATGGGTGAGGGTGGTGAGGTGTTCGCTTTTAATTGGAGAGATTGTTAGGATGGTTCCAACAAGATAAAATTTTGTTAGGGGGTTTGTTATTTTTGTTCTTTTATGGAGGAATAATTACACGGACGAGGGTACACAGTAGAATAAGGTAAATAGGTGAAAAATAACTTTCGGAGGGACAAAATTACGTGTCTACAATATAAAATATTAATTATTGTACTTCAAAGAGTCATATATGTACACTGTGTAGTAACTTTCACTATAAATTCTAGACCCTGCTATATATAAATTTTATTATTGCTAAAGAGATATTTCACAATCATATTATGTTTCTTTATAAATAATAGTAGTTGTCATTAACATTATTCACTTCATAGTGAAAATTTTAAAATACACATTTGAGGTTAAGAGTTGAATTCTTAATATATGCCTATTATTTATTAAACTAAGCAAAGATTGGATAATATTTTTGTTACACATTAATCATAATATTTTTATTATCTTGTAGTTTATTTGACAGCCATATTCTGAGCAACTTATTAATGAGTTGCCGGAATGGTGTCGCCAAGGATGTACTATTTCGATGGTTAAAGTTCCACTTATTTGTAGAATTCATCATGATTGGCACATGATTGATCGTGTTATGAGAAAATTTGGTTATGTCCAACTCATACCTATTCAACCTGAGTACAAACCATTTCATTTTAAATACGATAAGCGATTTCGAGTATCACAGGAGATTGTTATGTTGTTAAATGAAACAGAACAAAAGTGGAATAAGCGTTATGACAGTAGTGTTCACCCCCATTACATGATCAACCAAGAAGATTATAATCAATGATATTTCTATCACTCACGCCTTATAGTTGAAAATCCAAAACATATTGCTCAAGTTGGATATCAACCAATGGCAGATAGACATAAAGCATTGGTATGTACATTTTTTTTAAATTTATGTTAATACATGTCAATGATTTTTTCACCAACTAATGTATAAATTTTTATTTTTATTTTTTTGGCTAGGGGACATATAAGGGCATATCAAATTGCTCAAAATCTTGTGAATGATAATAATCAATCAGAAGAGGTGAAGCAAATCGCAATGCAATTTGCATCGATTTTCCTTGAGTCAATGACTGCTGCCTCTTTGGGTACGCATTTGACTTTTGATTCAGAGTACACACCGCCGAATGAATATGAGCAATCACTATCAGTTCAAGTTCGTCGACGATCAGCTGCACCAAGAGAGAGAGCTCGTCGACGTGGTGGGAGGGGTGGATAACAATGGAACGAAGTTCATATTGAATATAACTTAATTGATGAAGAAAATTCAAGTGATCATGGGGTACAATATGAAGGTAATTTCAATCTGTCGCTTGCTACAACTAATGTTGAGCCATATTACCCCGCATGTGATTACGTTGGAGCCTCGACTAATGGAATAAATTATTCTCATGAACAAAGTTCTTATTTTGTAACTCCACTTGTTGGGGTAATTGGATTTAGCCAATTTAACGGGATACTTTTCTAATGTTCATCCCACAACATGTCAATTTTCATTGCACAACTCTCCTTTTACTACAGGATTAAATTTTTCTGAGGTAAGTGTACGACACTATTATTGTATTATATTTACATTGACTTTTTAATTAAATAATATATTAATAATTTATTATGTTATTACAGGAATGAATATCCCATGAACCCAATGCTGTTGAAGAGACTTCCCAAACATTCATATGATGTTATTTTCTTGATTTACATACTTTTTAAATGAATGATTTTAAAATTATAATATATTAATAAATAAAAAATTTGCAGGACTTAGATAAGAAATAAAGATAAAGAATCATCATTCCAAATAGGAGTTTCACCAAATATTGGTTGCCCGTTGGACGTAAAATAATTCGGATATCATCCAAAAATAACCACATCATCTTACGAATTAGTAATACCCATTTTACTCCTAAACAACCTTTTCAAACGATCATATTTGAGAGATAAAGGAAATAATTGAACCACTATAGGACGCCGACTATATCGCACCGAATTTCCATCATGCAAAACTTCACCACCCCAATGTAAATTTACTCTTACCTTATCCATTTTAAAGTAAGAAATGAATAAGGTTCAACAAATTTTTGAGTTATGAAGTTTAGCAATTATTTTGAGTTGATGCACGAAATGAACCTCTGCTCACACTCTTTATATAGCAGCGAGAAGTTGTTACAAGGTAAACATGAGATCCTACCTTACAAGGTTAACGACTCTATTTACTTTGTAGCCTTACACTTTGCTGACACTTACATATAGATAATAGATAATGTAAACTCACTATTTTACCCTATAAGGTAAACTCCCCATTTTACTTTACAAGGTAAACTCATCATTTTACCTTATAAGGTAAACTCACCATTTTACCTTATAAGGTAAATTCACCATTTTACCTTACATTCTAACAATTGAACTGATGGTGTTAACTTTCTAATAGACAAGGTAAACACCTGTGTTTACCTTGTCCCTTTTGGAATTTTTCACTATTGGGGTGCCCTTTTGGATTTTTGACTAAAAAAACTTGACTTTTAGGTTTCGGGCTCATAAAGAAAGTGTGGATGATATTAAACAAATATTTTTAATTTCGTTTGGTGTGTTTCGATCATTTTGTTCCTTTTTAGAATTGTATTTTGGTGTTTGTAATTTTTCGGAATGGGTGACACGATTCCAGAGGCGTTTGATTGCATTTCATACTTATAGACCGTAAACGATCTCTTTTCGTTGAGACACACACAAACTTAATGCATGATACATGAAGGACTGATATGTCACAACTTAATTAACGTGGAAAATGGCTACTATAGGCCAAGACCACAACATTATAAGTTACCCTTTTAAGAAAGGAAACACTTTATTTAATTTTGTGTGACACTAAATCCATAATCAAACTTAATTACGCCTTGAAAATCTATTCTTCAAGCAATTCTTCTTCGAGAGTTTTAGCATCCTCAACCAAAATAGTTCGATCATCATTAGGAATATTGTCACCTACACATGGCTTAAAGCATAGGCACTTCTTTGGGACGTTGTTACAATGGCCATATTCAAATTTATCCTGCTCGATACAAACTTTTATACATAAAGATAAAGTGTCAATCGTACATATTCCTTTGAAATATTTGCTTGTAGTTTTGCAAATGTTATAACCTTGCACCCCTACAATCATTCATAAGTTGTTACAATTATTCCAAAACAAAGATGGCTTAAATAAATATAAGTATCAAAGATCTTAATTGTCAGAGAAATTGATTTCAAAAAACTATATAATCCATCATAATTTGACTAATAATCAACCAACATACTAGATGCAAATTCAAGGACATGGTCCCCTTTCTATTAGCGTATTTTTTTATTTAGGGTTTATATAAATTCAAGGACACTTGAATTTTTGTTGTCGTGAATCTGTCCACAAAACTTAAAATTTATTAGCACATTACTCCAAGTAACTGTATATCCTAAAAGAAAATATTATTCAATGAAAAAATAAATGGAAAAATACTAAAAGTTATTTATTTTCATATTTTAGTTCTAGAAAGTAAAAACATAGAATTGCTTATTAAAGCAAAAAGAAAAATCACAAGAAAATATTGGATAAAGGGTTTATCATTTTTTTTAATAAGCCATCACCACGTGTTGTGGTGCCTTTGATGAGGGGGGTTAGACTTGATCCCTACCATACTAATTAAATCGAAAAGAAGTTTGCTAAGGGTAGAGATGGACCTTACCCTGAACCAACATATCACATCTCTAAAAGATTCATTAAAAAAAAGAATGAGGAAGGAATAACCTACACAATCTCCGTCTCTATAAAGCATATATACATCGACATACAACGAAATTACATTTTTCTATTTCCTCTTCATAGAAGGTAATTGTCGCTTGTCTAGTTGAATTAAACCTTTGATCTCTTGAGGAAGAGATTGCCAAGATTAGAAAAAGGTTTCATTTCCAATAGTAGAGGCCATTTTTGCAAAGTAATCAGCTGCCATTTTTAATATATGAAGGGGTGTGTCTTTTCCCAAATTTTAAATGTTAGGGGGTAAAGTGAAATTCATTCAAAAAAATTTATCGAAAAATATCATATAAAGAAATTATCGTTCCTTTTCAATATGTGAAAGAAGTATTATTTTCTAAAATGTAAATGTTATAAATGAGAACGGAAAAAATATAAAACAAAAAAATGTTTGCTAATGGTAGGCATAGACCGTAACATGATACAATTGATGTGGCACAACTTATTTAATGTGGAAAATGGCTACTATAGGCCAAGACCACAACATTATAAGTTACCCTTGTATGAAAGGCAACACTTTATTTAATTTTGTATGACACTGAATCCATAATCAGACTTAATTACGCCTTGAAAATTTCTTCTTCAAACAATTCTGCTTCGAGAGTTTTAACATCCTGAACTAAAATAGTTCCAGCATCATTAGGAATATTGTCAAATGCACATATCTTAGTGCATAGGCACTTCCTTTGGAGTTTGCTACAATGACCATCTTGAAATTTATCCTTCTCGATACAAACTTTTCTACATGAAGAGTCAGTAATACATAATCCTTTGTAATATTTGCTTGTTGTTTTGCAAATGTTTTGACCTTGCACCCCTACAATAATTCATAAGTTGTTACAAATATTAGAAAAGAAAGACACGTAATTGAATCAAATATATACAAACAACATTAAAGTGTGAATCAACTCACTGTTCCTAAAAAAGTATTACTAAAGTTTCATCAAGATTAATTATCCACTAGACTATAAGTTCGTAAAAGAGAAGACCACATACTTGAAAATGTTTATCAAACAAACAAATTCTTTGAAAGAATCAACAAAAATGGTTAATGAAAACACTATTTTAAGTCTTTGTATCTTTATTATGATTTCATATTAGTACATAATAGTCTTTGTGTCTTTATTATAAGTAATATTCTGACTAGGAAAATTAGAGTAATACTACAAATTATATATTTTGAGATTTTAGAAAATAAAAGATGAAGACAAACCATAGGCAACAAAGAGGGTCATTGCCAAGACAAGAAATGCCATGAAGTAAATGGAACGAGCCATAGTCTCTTTGAATGACTAAAAAAGATTGCTATTTTTTTTTTTTAATAATAAGAAAGATTGAAATTTGAGTTGTGAAAGAACAGCAGAAAAATGGAGGTATTTATAGGCAATGAAATTAGAGTAAAACCAAAAATGATAAAATTTAGTAGGGCCAATAAATATGTGGAAGCAATGGTGGTAGGTAAATTTAAATGCTTATAGATTAGAAGAAAAAATAAAAAGAACAAGCGACGGAAGAAATAAGATAGTCAACTAATTGAGCTATAAAAATTATTCAATAAAAAAAAGATATACATTCGATTTTTCAATTTGATTTCTTGTAATTTTATCCGAGGCTCGACTAATCTTTATTAGCATTGAAAAATCTCATTTTGAGAAGTAAATCGTTACCCATCAATAAATTACTTGATTATCAGAACTAAACCAAAACTTTCTAATTAAGAATGAAGAAATATTTATCACGATACTCATAGTCACCAACCATACTATTTATCTTTTGTCTCTTCATATAGTACCCCAAAATTTCAACTTACTTACTAGGTTAGATTCATATTATATACACTCAACTTAGGTATGAGCTTCAAGATATATAGCCAAGAAATGAGTGATTATTTCCCATTTAGCTTTATTGGATGCAATTGGAGTGAGGGAATTGTTAGGGTTCGAAATCGATTGGGCGTTATACGGAAGCTAATAGTTGTAAACTCTATTGACGATAATCAGATGACAAAGAAAACTATAATACTAAAAAATACATATTATTAATATTTTTTATTGAACGACCTACATTTATAAGTTAATATTGAAAATCTTCCTCTCTAAATGACTGCATTGTAAATATTATTGTGTTTTGGTTTAATTCGATTTTACAAATCAATATAGTTTTTTTTTTTTTTTAACAATCTTATCTATTGTAGTTTAATATCAACCCTACTTCTTTCTTGAGTATATACAAATGGTCCTACATATACAACCAAATTTATTGCCAAATTATTAGAATCACATGTTAATGGTCCTAAAAACGTACAACCTATTAATGATCCTATAGACACGTTTCAAACATTCATTTGTGAAAATTTGTAGGAATCAAAATACGAAAAATTACATAACATCACAATTTATCTTTAATAAACTACATAAAATTCCTATCATTTTAATTAATTGCCTAAATCTCTTTTTTTTTTTTTAAACAGCTTAATACATCCAATAACTCATAAACAAATTATGTATCTCCTTTTGGTCTAGTAAATGTATTACGTATCTCGATTAAATAGTTTCAGAAATGAATGTATCTCAGTAATTAAAATTATGTATTTCAACTTCTAAACTATATATCCAAATGCTAATTATGTATCCAAGAAAAAATAGAGCAATTTATGGTTACATTCTTATGTTCAAAATTATGTATTTCAACTTCAAAATTATGTATCCGAAAATTACAAAATAAAAAATTATTTGTAACTTAGCAAAGAATAGGGATAGAGAGTAATTAGGGGTAAATTTGTTGGAATTTATGGAAGTTTCATATTAAAATAAAAAGGATGTCATGTGCAAGCTATTGAGAGAATAAATCTCCTCTTAAGTAAAATTTACTAAAAGAATACATTGAAAATAAATCTTATTGTATTATTTATGAGGAGAAAAAAATTTGATTATAAAATTTTTTTCTTCTCAAAAAAGATAGATATGAAAGTCTTTTCTACCAAATAAATATTTTTCATCAAGAGAGGTAGAAAACATTTTTTAAATAAATCACAATTATATATGATGTAAAATTCAAATAAGGCACAACATAACTAAGGCACAATCCATAACAAAATCTTCGTGGAGTAAGTTCATCCATATTTACACAATCTTCGTGGAGTAAGTTCATCCATATGTACACCTGACAAATATTTAAAGTATATGATGAACTGAATACACAATAAAGCATTAGATTATTTAAAGTTTAGACTCAATTGACAATTGATTTAATAAGGATTAGAAATTTAAAAATATCAGAGATCGTGAAGATAATGATTATATAGTTATTGATCAATGTAAGATTTTTAATAAGGACTCAATTATACAAGCTTACAATGAGTGTCCTACAAGAGCCTCTATAGCTACTTTGTACGACAAAATATTTGTATAAATAGATAGGTTTACGTACTGCAAAATATATCAATAAACTGACTTTGAAATTCTCCTCACATTGTATATTTTTTCAGAAAGAAGAGGCTTATACTTACTATTGAGAAAAATTTTTGTTCCTCTCGCTCTCTTTCTTTGAGTCTAAGCTTTTCATCTTTTTATTAATCTATTCCTTGTTATTACTTTTAGTATTTCTACATTTTCGTTTAATTTTTGTTATAACCCAACTCGCTCCTTCTTCGTAATCAAGGTCAAGCCCCATGATCGGATGCTAAAGGATTTTCTTCTCTGATGGCGATAGGGGTATCGCGAACGCAAAGAAGGGGCCAATTGCACCGGTTAATAGGAGAAACAGTTGAAACATCCCAGGCCAAAATGTCTGTGATAAACCCTTGAAGTGTGTTCGAAATTTCATAAACACAGTCAAACTATGCCACTTGATCAAATTTGACATGTCAAAATCAACGAAACAATAAAAAATTCCAAGGCGGGTGTTATCAGCGGAAGTTGACCAAAGTCAACTTTAGACCTTAATTTTCAATGTCTCATTTAAATAATCAAAATTACACTGAAAGCCTCGAGACTTGAACCAACCATTTCACTAATTCAAAATTAACGTTTCAGATTTGATGGAGCTGACAAGTTTTCATACAATGCTCAGAGCTCTGAATATTGACCAAAGTCAACCGTAGCAACAATTCCAAAACTATTCAAAGAAAAAATCTTCAAACACAATCAAACACCTCTGGAATTGTGTCACCCATTCTGACAAATTACAAACACCAAAATACAATATGAAGAGGAATAACATGAGCAAAACACGCCAAACAAAATTAAAAATATTTATTTAATATCATCCACAATTTCTTCATAATATCCAAATATGGTCCCAAATGATACATAGAGCATTTTTATTCTCATAGGTTTAATTCTAAATTTTTGATTAAAAATGGTAAAATTTCAATCATCTATAACAACTTATGTTGGTGAACCATATTACTTCGTTTCACCTTATTAATTTAATGTTATTTTACTTGACAGAAAATTTAGAGCTTGTTTGGTTTTGTGATATGAAATCATGATTTGATTAGAAATCAAGACTTTTGAAACTTAAGATTTTTTATACTCTCTCCGTTTCATATTTATTTTCTCCTGTTGACTTGATAACCCCTTATAACTTTAATTAGAGTTGACGATACCATACTATTCATGCTACTGCACAATTTTTAAAACTTATGATATTAAATATCGCATTAACACTTGAAGAGCTATAAACTATCTTATTAAGTGAATACAAAATTATTTCTTTTTTTTGCTAAAAAAAATTAAATTTTTAATGTCATCCAAATGGTCCTAACTTATTAACATCATCCAAATGGTCCTACACGTACCTATAACCTAAAATATGTGTCCATAGTCACAGGCTATCAATATACACGTTTTTCTCGTTCACATATTAATGTCTTGTATTTTTCTCCGTCTACATTTAAGGTTTGAAATATGATATTTCATTCACATATTAAAAAGGAACGCTAACCATTTTATGTAATATTTTTGATAAAATTTTTCAGAGTGAATCTCACTGCCACATCACATATTGAAAAGAAACGATAACTCCTTTATGCAATATTTTTAGTGAAATTTTTCAGAGTGAATCACTTTTTACCTTCCTAACATTTAAGTTTGAAAAACGATACCTTCTGCATATATTGAAAAGGAATGATAACTCCTTTAAACAATATTTTTCACTGAGATTTTTTTTTTTTTTTTAATAAGTAATTTTATTTTATTTTTGACTTTTTAGAATTAAAATATGAAAATATATAACTATTATTATTGTCCCATTTATTATAGTCTTTTTAAATCAATTTATCTGACAATTAATATGTTTGATACTTATATTTATTTAAGGCATCTTTGTTTTGGAATAACTGAATGTACATCTTCATTGAGTTTGCATCTGTGCTAGACATTTGTGTATTTCTAGAACTGCTTGAAGTTCAAAAATAGAAAAATGACGAGGTTATTTATTTTGAGCAGTTTTTTAGATTCTCTATGAGAAAGTTGTTTTCCTGTCCTGTTGGATTCATTGAAGAAGAGAAGAATGAATTTCCTTTTGTAAAAGTTTAATATGCGTTTAATTCTCTACCAAAGTTAATCATATTGGATGATCATGGAGAGCACAAGAAAATCATTAACTGAGCATATTTTGCAATTCTCGAACGAGAACGTTAATTTGTATCTCCGAGAAAATGGATATCTCCAGAAAAGATTTCAAGTTCAATACATTTGTTTTCTCTCTCTAGCTGGTCCTGCAATAAGGGTCAGTAAAATCGGCGGCGGGGGCAAGAGGAGACCCATCGGGCGAATTGGGGTAGAACTTTTCTTCTCTTATGCTTTTTGCTACCCTTCTTCGAATATCTAATGTAATTGATCAAGAGAAATGTTTAGTGCGAACATTCTTCAACCTACATCTAATTTCAAAGAACTTCAAATATCACATATTGTCTTTAAGAGACTTACACAAAATTAATGCAACACACAAGTTTAAAGACTAATTCTTTTTACAAAACTCACTTTAAATATTACATTTTTGTGTGCTTGACGCATAGAAAGAGAGCAATAGGAACAAAATTTTTTGCATAAGCCTATCTATTTATACAAACAATTTCCTACAAAGTAGCTACACAAGTTGTAGTAGAACACACCTAGTAAGCTTGTACAATTGAGTCCTTATTAGGACTTACACCGATAAATATTTACATGATTATTATCTTTTCGATCATTAACATTTTTAAATCTCTTATTTCTATTTAACAAGTTGTCAATTAGGTCTGAATTTCAAATAATCTAATATTTTAATGTGTATTATAACTTTTGTCATGATTTTTATTTGCATAATTCAAGATCTCTGGAGTCAACAAAATTTTGTTTGGAGTTGTGCCTCGAATTTTGTATCTTATTTGAATTTTGTATATAATTGTGATTTACTTTAAAAAGATTTTCTACTTTTCGTGATGAAAAATAATTATTTGGGAGAAAAGGACTTTTCTATATTTATCTTTGAGAAGAAAATCCTCTAGAAATAGGAAATTATTTCTTCTCATAAACATCATAATAGCATTCTCAATACACTCTTTTAGAGAATCTTACTTAAGAGAAGAATTATTTTCTCAATAGCTTTAGAATAACTTTTAAATATTAGTATTGTCATATATTGGTTAATCGATCAAACTCGTATACTATCATAAAGTCTTTTATATAGTTTTTTTTTCAATCTAATTTTATTATCATTAATATCTGTAATTATCAGCTTATGCATGTCACCCTAGTTATTTCAATTCCTACAAATTTTAACAATTTATAGAGTAGGTAGCTAGGGTTAATAAGGATAATTTTTTTTTTCCACTTAAATGTTGAAACGTGTCTATTAATGGACCATTAATTGATATAACCAAGAAAAATACAAGATTGTATGTCTAGACCATTAGCTTGTGATTCCAGTAATTTGGCAACAAATAAGTTTTGTATAATTAGGACCACTTAGCTTGTATCCTCATTTGGAAAGTAGGGTTGATATTAAACTACAACAAATAATTTCAAGAAAAATCAAAAAAACTTATATAAATTTGTAAAATTGAATTGAATCGAACTAATAGCATTACATCAATCATTATCAGGTCATTAAATATGGTGAGATAGAAAGAATCTCTCCAATCGTAATTAAAAGTTTTTAATTCGAACCCCGAGTGAGAAAATTCTAGTTAGAAGATTCATTCCAATTAAGTTAAATGAGAAAGAATCAAACTCCATTCTTGGCTATATATCTTGGAGCACATATCTAAGTTGAGAATATATAATTAGTGGTGTTTGGAAAATTATTAAGGTATATATTACTTTACTATGACATTTAAGAAATTTAATGAACATGTTAGCAATGTTTAAGGAAAGAATTTGAGTCCCAATGCGTTATATATTCAACAACAACAACAACATATCTGGTGTATTCCTATATAATGGGATTCGAGGAGGGTGATGTGTACGCGGTCCATACCACTATCTCAGAAGATGTAGAGAGGCTATTTCTGATAGACCCTTGACTCAAGACAGATAACAGTATAACAAACAAAACACATAAAATCACACAACAAAATGAGATAACACACAACTAACTAACACAAGAAACAAGACAACCGCAAGATAATACTATAAATTATATATTCTAAATCATAAATCACCAAAAACACCACACGAACAAGAAACTCCAGACATAAACAAAACACTCGTCTTTTCATGAGCTACAATTACCAAAGTGAGATTTTTGAATTCTAATTGAGACTAGTCGAGCCTCAAAACAATTACCAGATACCGAATGAAATCGAAAAGAAAAATAAAAGTTGATGACTATGAGGAATGTATATCTCTTTGCTAAATAATCTTTGTAACTCAACTGGTTGACTATCTAAACTTTCACCTTGATGTCGAGCAAGTTTGATTTTCAAAAAATGGATAGGAACATGTTTTTTGTATTGCCAATAAACAAGCATTTAAATTTACCCACAACCATTGCTTCACAAATTTATTGGCCCTACTAAATTTTCTTTTTTGGATTTACTCTTATTTCATTGCCTATAAATACCTCCATTGTGCTACTGTTCATTCACAACTCAAAATTGCAATCTTTTTCATTATTAAAAAAATATTTGCAATCTTTTTTAGTCATTCAAAGAGACTATGGCTCGTTCCATTTACTTCATGGCATTTCTTGTCTTGGCAATGACCCTCTTTGTTGCCTATGGTTTGTCTTCATCTTTTATTCCTCTAAAACCTCAAATAATATAATCTCTAGTATTACTCTAATTTTTTTTAGTCAGAATGGGGCTAGGATCTCTAGGTATATTATGAAATCATACTAAAAACACGTAATTAAATAGACAACGAACCATTTAAAAAAGACATATAGAGTCATAGACTTAAAATAGGGTTTGCATTAACAATTTTGTTGATTCTTTCAAACATTCTCAAATGTGGTCTTCTCTTTTATGAACTTATAGTCTAGTGGCTAATTAATCTTGATGAAACTTGTATGTGTTTTATTAGAAGTAACTTGTATGCGTTTCCACGTGATGTGCAGATTATTTCAAACTTAAAAGATCGAAATGAAATAACACAAATATGTGTATAAAAAATATGTCTTTTATATTATAAGTGTTTATTTTAATTTTTTTTATGAATCATTGTTAATAAAAACTAACATTTTGTACTGTAAAATTGAAAAATATTTTTAAAAAATATGGTTAGTTGTCTTGCTTTTGATGGAAATCCGACAAAAAAAATATTCTATCAAATAAATGCCAAGTTGGAGTATTATATAATTTTCTTTGAAACGATTAGAGCACATTTAATATCTTCATCATCATCCTTGGAACTTCACTTCTTATTTTTTTTTTTTTAATTAGATTTAGGACTTTGATGTTATATTTCCTTTATCCAAATTTATATGACATATTTTTCTTTTATAGTCATTTACCTAAAACATTATACTCATACATTTTTAGTATATGTATTCGAGTAATGTGCAAATATTTTAAAGAAAACAAAACTGAAAAATATAATACAAATGAATGTATATCTATTAAGGGTGACATATTGCTTATTTTTTATGGTATGTGTAACTACTACTGATTTATTATCGATTATTCCTTTCAAATAAGGTATATTTTTATACTTCCAAGGCTAATATACAATAAGAGGGTGCAACACAAATTTGATTATTGTGGACGTATTTAAATAGTGAAGGTAGCTATGAAATGTGATATTGTTTATTAACTTGTTTCTTCTTAGCTAAATTGCTTTTAGTGCTCTCCCTAATGATTAAAAGAGGAATTTCAACTAGGCCATTTCGTATAATAATATAAAATACGTACATACAAAAGTCCATCACCAATAAGCAATGTGTATTCTAGGCTCGAATTGTTTCATTATTTGAACTTATGATAAATATTTTGCATTATAACTTATTTATTCTATTTTTAAAATCAATTCAAAGCATAAATATCTAAATAATTAGTATGTTTGGCCTCTCTTCATGTATGTTCCCACTATTATTATATTTTATAACTATAATTTTTAATGTTATTGTTTGTATTAATTAAAAATTAATGAAAAGATTATTTTCCTTAACACTATTATAACATCTACTCTTATAGGATAATAATTATCACATGAAAGAGATGACATATTACTAAAAAGAAAGTTGTATCAAAAATTTTAAGGTTACAATTATATTTATACATCTTTGACCATTACATTAGGTTATTATTTTTTTTTACATTCTAAATAAGAAATTAAAATTATTTATGAAATTCATCGTTAAATATCACTAAATTATTTATACAGAACAATTTTTTTTGACAATATATAGTTAATTTTTTTTTATCTAAAAAGTCGTTTAATTTCATCTAAGTATATATTAACAAAATGCTTTTAACTACTATTAAAATAATTCAAATGCTTATTCTATAGGAATAACGTCAATGAGTAAATTGATTCATATATTTAAATTTAGTGCGTAAATTATTAAGAAAAACATGTAAATGTATCCAACTACTCAGCCTTTTCCTCAATCAGAAAAATATTTACTTTTCAACCTAACCTCAGACCATTTTAAGCCCCTTTTCCTTTTTAATGCATTACCACATTACTATATTTCTATTGATTTGTATGGAAAACACATGTTATCCAAAACTGATATTTGAAGAACAGAGGACAGACTAAAGTGCATGATAATGTTAATGGGAAGGTCTCAACCAACGTCAAAATTATTGAATACGATAGACATGATCATCCTTTGATTTTTATGTAGTTTTTTGTCCGATTCAATAAAACATTTTTAATGATATCTGCAATGGGTAATGGGGTGATGAAGGAGATTTAAATATGAATAGTTTTACTTTTTTTTTAATCTTAATTTTCTCTTTCAAATCAAATCATGCATTAGAATGTTTATTATAAGTTTATTAAAATTCATTTCTTTATTCAAAGTGGAAAAAATGAAAAACATATAAAATTACTTTTTCCTTTCAGACTTTTTTTTTTTAATAATAAGTTATATGAATAAGCTACATTAAAAATCAGTTATTACAGATTATAATTTTCATTACAAATTTATTCAAACAATAATTAGAAAAATAGATTTGTTTGAGTTTACTATTTTTTATTATTATTATTTTGTATTTTTTATAAATTATAATTTTAAGAAAGTTGTGTAGTTAATTTTATTTTTAGTATATTATTAAATATATTTTTTTATAACTAACTTACCTAATCTAACTAATTTGTCCTAAAAAGTACCACATGACATTATCCTATTTAGCCACTTGGCATCTATATATGCAAGACTTTCTTGCTATTTATAATATATAGATTAATACTTCTTTAGGAACACTGGAACAGTGAGTTGATTCACACTTTAAAGTTGTTTGTATATATTTGGTTCGATTACCTGCTTTTCTTTTCTAACACTTGTAACAACTTATGAATTATTGTAGGGGTGCAAGGTCAGAACATTTGCAAAACAAAAAGCAAATTTTTCGAAGGATTATGTTGGCTCGACTCTTCATGTAGAAAAGTTTGTATCGAGAAGGATAAATTTGAAGATGGTCATTGTAGCAAACTCCGAAGATTGTGTCTATGCACTAAGATATGTGCATTTGGGAATACTCCTAATGAAGTTAAAAACAAATTTGTTGACGAAGCAAAATATCTCAAAGAAGCTTTGCTTGAAAAAGAGCTCATGATGGAGTAATTGAGTCTGATTATGGATTTAGTGTCACACAAAATTAAATAAAGTGTTGCCTTTCTTAAAAGGTAACTTATAATGTTGTGTTCTTGGCCTATAGTAGCCATTTGACACATTAAATAGGTAGTGACACATCAATCCTTTTTGTATCTTGTATTATGTTTGTGTATGTTTTATGTATTTGTATTAAGTTTGTGTATGTTTTAATGAAGAGACATCGATTACGGTCTACAAGTATGAAATGCATTCATCTAATTAATTTTTATCACGATTCATTACAAGCAAAGATAGAAATTAGAAACAAATTTGAGAGAGACTTGAGGATAATTAATTACCTACAAACTACTAAGGTTAAGGAATTTAAATCTAAACAACAAATTAGAGTATCAATTTGTTAAATTTAGTTAGATCAAAATTTAGTTATATGTTAAATAACTAAATATACTCACAAATAAATAGTACAAGGTTTTACATTTAGGACCATTAGCATGTCATTGGTACCCCTATTCTTTCGTCTCCACTTATATGATGTAGTTTGACATGATACTGAGTTCAAAATATATGGCAAGACTTGAATGAAGTTTGTAGTTTAAAATAGATATTTGTATGACTGTAAATTACTTCATTAAATATAAAATTATCATTTTGAAGTATTCAAATGTATAATTTTTTTAATACTGACTATAAATAAAACTATGTCATATAAATGTAGATGAAGAAAATACAAAACAAGAGTCACTAATTTTGATAGGACCATTTGGATGACATTAATGAGTTAGGACCATTTGGATGACATTAAAAATTTAATTTATTTAGCAAAAAAGATACGTTTTTGTATGGAAAAATTACATAAACTAGCAACTTTAAGACAATAATTACAAGTAATAGCAATAGTTTCTTAAAATTAGAACTATTAGCAAAAGTAGCAACATTTTACATTTTTAATTAACTGACATGTGACATCCAATCTCTTTTTTTCACTTTACTCTTTTCACGCCTCTTTACCTTCTGTTTACCTATTTTCACGCCACAAACAAAGATTCAATTCCCTCTAATATCTCCTTCGGCTATTTTTTTTTCAAAATCCGCAAATTTCTCCCTAAATCTTGATAAACCTTGTTTCCACCTTTTATGGTAAGTGATTTTTCAGTTAATGCATGTTAAATTTTTCTTATGACTTCTTTTTCTTGTTCGGCACTATTTTTTCCATATAATTGTGTGTGTTTAATTTGGGGGGGTTTTTTTGGGTTTAATTTCGTGTGTTGATTTTTTTTCTTGTTTACCGCTATAATATCAAAGCATGCAAATTGTTCTATAAATTTTAATGAAATTAAAACAAAGGGTTGAAAAGAAAAATTCCTATTTATATGATGAGAAGAAGCAAGCAATTTGGAGAATAAACTGAAATTTTTATTGAAAGCTTACGTTGAAAGAATATAGTAGAAAGAGGAATATATAACTCTTAAACTAACACAACTTACTCCTAAAAAAACTGCTGAAAATATACTCCCATATCAAAGTACTGGTAACTTTGTTATTGACTCTAACTTATCCCAAATATATAGGAACTAAACCTTAGACTTGGTAAAACTAAGTAAAACTAATAAAACAGTAAATAGACACTAATTTGTAATACTCCCCCTTAGTGCGTATTTATTGTCAATGACTCCAAGAGCAACTCTAAACTTTTCAAAATCAGGCTTAGGTAAAGCCTTTGTAAAAATATCTGCTACTTGTTCACTGATATGAACCCCTTTCAGCTCAATTTCTTGATTCAATACTTTCTCTCGAATAAAATGGTGACTAACTTCTATGTGTTTTGTTCGCCCATGGAAAACTGGGGTTGAAGCAAGTTTGATGGCACTCTCATTATCACATTGAATTTGCACAGCGTAGTCCACTTTGCCAAAGATATCTCCCATCAAGCATTTCAGTCAAATGTATTCTTGGGCTGCCATTGTCGCTGCTATATATTCTGCTTCTGTACTGGAAAAAGCAACAGTGGACTGCTTCTTGCTACACCAAGAAACAGCCACAGATCCAAGGTTGAAACAGTACCTTGAAGTTGAACGACGACCAGCCGTATCACCTGCCCAATCTACATCTGTAAATCCTTGCAACACTGTCACACCCCCCTTTTTCACCGCGTCCGACCCCGCTAGGGAGTTGGTTTTAGAGAAAACGGTTTTTCCTGATTAAAGTGACGTTTTGAAAAGGGATTACTTTACTTACAGAGTTGCCACTTGGAATTGAGTTTGGGTGTTCCAAGTCACCTTATTGAATCCCTATTCAAAAGGAAATGACTTTTCAATTTTTATTTTTATTTTTTTCTACGAACTAGAAATCCGGATAAGGAATTCTGTTGACCGAAGGGAAGGTGTTAGGCACCCCTCGAGTCCCGTGGTTCTAGCACGGTCGCTTTAATGACTTATGTCTGGCTTAAATTAATCTTTTGGATACATAATATTTGTCAGCCTAAAAGCTACTTACATCCTACTTCGAATTTTTAAATTATTTAAAACTGCATTGATGTGTGGCTTACCGATAGTAGTACTTTTCGGCCTTACCACGAGTTGTTCAAGTGTTTGTGTGTGTTATATTGTGTTGGGTAATAGTGGGGAACGTGGGAGAAGAGGTGTAGGGTAATTGGGAAACATAGGAGTTGGGTAGGTTTTAGGATTTGACTAAGGAAATATTGATATCACTAGATTATTTATTTAAAATTTAAAAGAAGAAAACAAATATATTTTTTGACAATTCTTTTTTTTTTAAGTAAATAAATAAGTAATAAAAATAAATGAATAAAAAACTTATTTTAATATGACTTTATTTTTGTAGTTTTCCAAACTTTAAAAGCAATCTTGTAAAAATAAGATAAAAATTAAATGTATTTATTAAACACTATATGACGTAAAACATTTAGTTTGGTCAAAAATTAGGTGTTTACACTTATTAAACATTTACTCACTATAAAAATGAATTTATACTTATATAAGAACGCACCAACCTACTCTCAATGGTGTTCCTGCTAAAGTCTAACCTCTGATTTAAATATGTGAAACAAGAATATATTTTCGAGAAAATAAGGTTAATAATACAAAACTAAGGGCCAACAGTAGATAGTAAAACAAACCAGACATTGCTCGTCAAATATGATGATTCAAACTTCTACCTCAATTTTCATGCATGTTATCTATTATTTGAGTCTTAAGCAACTGTTTTGTCACTAAATAATTAGAATGTTAGGGATTATTTTAAACTTATTTTTTTTTTTAAAAAAATCTGCATAACTATATCCATGCCAACTTATGAACCATTCAACCATTTAATATGCTAATTCCAAGCAAACGTTGCACACACATAAAATGGGACACTTAACAATATAAGTAAGGTATTGAATCATAATACAAAACTTGCTTTACATATATTGATTCATAACTCAAAGTAGCATAATCAATAAGCGACTTCGTTCATGGTTTAGATTCACAACAAAACTTATAGAAGTAATAGTACATATCGGATAAGAACCTGAATGACGAATTAAACCAAACGAAAAGCTCTAACGTCGTTAATGGAAACTCAAACCAGAACCAAAACGTAACTCAACTCGTCACTATCTTCCTCTTTGCTTCTTGTTTTCAGAACCTCTCTTCTGTGTTCTCTCTTTCTTTTTGCTTTGATTTTTTCTTCTGTTTTTTTTTTCAATCCTTCTCCGTTGCTTTCTTTTCTGTCCGTGTGTGTGTGTATATAGTGTTTGTGTCGTGTGTGTGTGTGTGGGAGAGTGGGGGAGGTTAATTAGAGGTGGGAATTGTGGGTGGTTTGGGTAGTTTAGGTTTCTTTATTTTTTATTTATTTATTATTATTATTATTATTTTTATATTATTATTATAATTAATAAAATGAAAATAATTAAAAACTAATAAAACATAACATAAGCTAATAACTAGTCTTGGGAATATGATTAAGAAAAAAATTAATATCACACCATTCTTTATTAAAACTTGAAAGAAGAAACAAATATAATTTAGATTTTTTTTTTAAATAAATAAATAAACAAATAAAAACTAAAAAATGAAACTTATTTAAAATGTGACTCTATTTTTGTAGTCTTTTTTTTTTTTTTTTAAATTTTTAAAATAAATTTAGTAAAATAAGATAAATTTAGAATATCTAATTTGGTCCCTAAAACGAAATTGAACACTAAATGGCAAACACTTAGGTTTGGTAAAAATTAGGTGTTTACAAACACAAAATCATTCCCTTTCTCGTACATAAGACCATAATCAACTGATCCTTTTATGTAACATAGAATCCTTTTTGCTGCCTCTAAATGAGGAGTTCTTGGATCTTGCATAAATTGAGAAATAACACCAACAGAGTATGCAATCTCCGGCCTTGTGATAGTTAAGTGAATTAAACTACCAACAACCTGTCGAAATGATCTCGCATCCTTCAGCAATTTACCTTCATCTTTCTTCATCTTAAGGTTCATCTCCATTGGTGTTTCCATTTCCTTTGCCTCCCCCATGCTTAAGTGCCTTAACAAATTCGTAGCGTATCTTCGTTGACATATAAAGTACCCTTGTCTGGTTTTCTCCACTTCCAAACCAAGAAAATATTCAACCTCACCTAAATTCTTCATCTCAAATCGAACCGACAGATCATCCTTCAACCGAGAGATTTATTTTTCATCACTTCTAGTAATTATCATATCATCCACGTATAATAAAACCAACAAATGGATCTGTGATTCTAATTTTACAAACAAACTAGAATCTGAATCAGAAACTTTAAATCCACAAAAAAAAATATTGTGCAATTTTACCATACCAAGCACGTGGAGCTTGTTTGAGGCCATACAACACCTTCTTCAATCGACAAACATGGTTGGAAAATTGTTTAGAGATAAACCCTTGAGGTTGCTCCATTAGAACTTCACGATCCAACTCTTCATAAAGAAATGCATTCTTTACATCAAGTTGCCACAACTTCTACCTTCTAAAACCAGCAAGTGAGAAAATCGACCTCACAATTACCATTTTCGCAACAGGACTGAAGGTTTCTTCATAGTCTTGCCCATAACTTTGAGAAAATCCACGAGCAATGAGACGAGCTTCGCATCTTTCAATTGTGTCATCCAATTTCTTTTTTCAATCGATAGACCCACCTACAAGTGACTGGTTTGTGGTTTTCTGGCTTTGGTACAAGCTCCCATGTATCGTTCTTCAGTAAGGCATCAATCTCTTCTTGCATAGCTATTTCCCATTTTTGACAGCCCTTAGCTTCCTCGTAACATCTAGGTTCTTCATCAAATGCTCCAGTGAAGAGTGCAGTGATTTAATTGCACTTGATAATCTTTGAAATAATTTGGTTGCTTTTTCTCCCTCAAGGATCTTCTAGCCATTTGCTGCCCATTTTCTGAAGATGAGGATTCTATAGCTGGGGTAGGGGATTCATCAACCCCTTGAGCATTAATTTTAGGAAACAATGACTCATTTTGGTAATCATCACGTGTGACATTCTCCAGACTTGATTTTTGGGTTGTACACCAAGATGACACTTCATCAAACACAACATCTAGATGTAACAAACTTTTTGGTTTCTGGATCCATGCACTTCCACCCTTTCCTACATGAGTCGTAACCAACGAACATACATCTCTTTGCTTTTGGGTCAAGTTTGGTGCTACTTGATTTAGGAATATGAACATAGCAAATAGAACCAAACACTCGAAAGTAACTAACATTTGGCTTTTGATCATGTAGAAATTCAAAAGGAGTCTTTTCCTTACCAGGCCAAGGAAGTAAACGATGAACAACGTGGTATGCACATTGAAATGCTTCTGCCACGAGTTCTAATTTTGCCTATCCAAACTACGTTTGCCGAACCACTCGACCTTCATGATGTTATCAAGGTCGATTGACGTTCATTTCATATTAAACAACAAACCATGAATCAAACTAACCAAAAGGGCCTTTTTATCAACTTCTCAATTCCACCCCAAACGACCAATTTTCATTCTCAAATGATTAAACCAATTCAAGCAATCCACCAATCAAGTTTTCACATCCAAATCCAATATCAACCAACACATAATGAAGATTCAAATATGTCAAACACAAAAATCATTCATAATTGCGTAAAAGTTAAAAGAAGAAGAAGAAGAAGATAGAATTGGACCTCAATATCGCTTTCAATTTATCAATCAAATGAGAAGACAAAAACCGCATCCGAAGATCACGAACGGAACCTCAGCTTGATGCAAAAATCGATGACAAAATTGATTCCAAATTGAAGCAAAAACCAATTGCGAAATCCAAAAACCAACTCGACCCATAACAGGAATCGCGAAAACAGACATGCTTGAACCCTTTTCCGATCGGGCGTAAACAGACCACGCCCGAAATCTGGAGAGCTGACCGGATTTCTCCTCACTGTTTTTCCGTTTTCTTCTCAGTTTCCAATCACAAATCAGCTGTAGCAGTGATAGCAATAGCCAGGGGGAAGATTCTCAGTGCCCCCTTTGTGGGTGAATTCTGTTGTGGGAAAAAGAGGAGACCATGTGACTTGGGGTGGGCTCTAGAGGGTTAGGTGGGTAAGGGTAGGGTGTGAGATGGGTGGGTTGGTTAGGATAGGATTAAAATAAGATAAAATCTGTTAGGAATTTTGTTAAAGGTTGTTATTTTTATATTTTTGTGAAGGGATTATCACACGGGGTAGGACACATGATAAGACAAGGGTAAAAAATGAATAACTTGGGGTTTTCGGGAGGAACAAATTAGGTGTCTATAACAACCAAATGTTCTCTTTTAATATTAAAGAATGATAACTAGCTATTCTAGTAAGCTTCGATTACAACACGTATAAATGAAGCGAGTCAACCAACGTATACATTTAAAGTTTCACTTTTTCAAATACATATCACACACTCAATCTCAAGGATACAATCAAGTAGGGAATACAAGTCAACTCACATCTTAATATGACACACAAGATAACTCAAGTCTCATTAGCAATTTTTAGCGTCGGTCACATTGCTACTAACAATCTTTTTGTAAGTAACAATTACATCCTTCTAAATCTCATAATTAGAACACCATTAGCATGTTATTAGCTTATTAAACTACACGAATTTTCAATATCAACACAAATTTATACACACATGCTAAGGGACTTATTTTTGCCCAACTAGTCATGAACTGCAGGGGACAATCTAATTCCATGTACCGTACCGGCGTGGTACCCGATCCTCCATAAATAAATATTATCAATATTCATATTCGTACCGGCATGTTACCCAATCCTCCATAAATAAGTTATATCAATATTCATATCTGTATCGGCGTGGTACCCGATCCTTGAAAAATAAATATTATCAATATTCATATTTGTACCGACACGGTACCCGATCCTCCATAAATAAATAATATCAATATTCATATCTGTACTAGTGTGACACTCAATCCCCCATAAATAAATATTATCAATATTCATATTCGTACAGGTGCGATACCAGATCCTCCATAATTAAATAATATCAATATTCATATTCGGACTGGCGTACACCCGATCCTCCATAAATAAATATTATCAATATTCATATTTGTACTTAAATTCTTAAAAATATTTGTGTACATGATTTAGACGTCGCACCCAACAGAAAAAGGGTAAATAATTGAATTTTGTATCTCTTAATAGAACCACATTTACAACATGGGATATACCTGTAGACCACCCTTTTGTCTTATTTGATAATATTTCATTATACTTTTGAGATTAAAAAAATTAATACACTAACAATGCTTGTTTATACTTTTGCAACTGTGAAGTACGAAAGAGAATCTAATCCATCAATTAATTATTTTTAAATTAAATAATCAATGTGTACCTACCATATAGTGACGGAGGAGAGATTTTCACTAAAAGAATTCATGTTACAACCTTAGGAGAACCACATCCCAAAAGCTAGCTATTAAGGCGGGAGAGCCAAAGACTATAAAAATACCCCACCAATACTTTGTAGTACCGATGTGGAACTTGCAATGGATCAAAAGAAACCACCACGCTTCGCATTCATTGTCCTCGACGGCTCCACTCTGGGTAGCTTTCACACTCTACTTATGTAGGTATCTCTTTCCCAGGAAGCCCTTTTCGAGTCAGGTGCCCAGGTGCCTCGATGGCTGTGCGCTAAATATTGATAGCCCCGACTGAACACTGCCATACTGACGTCACCAATACTTTGTAGTACAGATGTGGGATTTTGCAATAGATCAAAAGAAACCACCACGCTTCGCATCCGTCGTCCTAGATGGCTCCACTCTAGGTAGCTTTCACATTCTACTTATGTAGGTATCTCTTTTTCAGGTAGCCCTTTTCGAGTCAGGTGCCCAGGTGCTTCGATGGTTGTGCACTAAACATTGCTAGCCCCGACTAAAAACTGCCATACTGACGTCACTAGCCCAGGCACGGTGGGCCGAACACTGCCATACTCATGTCACCATCCCAGGCACGGTGGTGCGAACAGTGGCGCAGCCAGAATTTTTACTGAGAGAGTTTAGAAGTTAATATACGGACTAGTCAAAAGGGGTTCAACATCTACTATATATACATAAAAATATTCTTGACCATGTAAAAATAGTATAATTTTCCGATGAAGGGGGTTCGGATGAACCCCCTAAAATGTATGTAGATCCGCCATTGGGCACGAACGGTGAGGGGTGACTCTGATACCACTGTTACAACCTTAGGAGAACCACACCCCAAAATCTAGCTATTTTTCGGGAATAATGTAGTTTTGATGATTGACAATCTGACAACGTGTTATGAAATATGTCAGTCAACCTGGTTCACAGACACACTGTCTCATGTAGCTGAAACTTATAGCAAAATCATCGATGATTAAAGAAAAAGGAGGAAGAAATCAAGAACCAGATGAGTTGTTAATTCTGATAAACTCAAGGAAATAAATATGTACAAATTTGAAGAAGTTTAATTTGATTCAAATAATTGATGATAAGGAAAAACAAGTTGAGTTGAAAAAGGAGTCCTATGGAAAGAAGGAGTTTTACTTCTGAGCATATCCTAAAGAGTCCTATGTGCAGAAAGCATGATCAATAAAGTTTTTGATGACTGACACATGAATGGAACATGTTACTTGACCTGGTCCAAGCATAGGAAAGCAGGTTTCAGGTTTTACTGATAGATGCAGACAAAGATTGCTGAAAGTCAGGAACGAATGAGTAAGCTTAATTCTGATATACTCAAGCTACTGATCACTTGAGAAATTGAAGAAGTTGTGGTTGAGTAAAATACTTGAAGATAAGTTGATTTAAAGAGTTGAAGTTTGATTGCAACACTAAGGAGACAGGAGTTGGAATTGAAGAAGGAGTTTCACTTGAAGTAGAACTCTATGTAATGAGAGTTTTGATTAAAGGAGGAGTTTAAAATAAAGAATGACTCTTTGGAGAGGCATTCTTAAATAGAAGATGCATCATATTGAGTAATTCATGCACTTACAAAGAAGAAAAGCACAATCGACAGATTGGCTTCATGAAGTGCTACTCAATCACTGAAGAAACACATTGAAGATCCTGGTCCTAAGTATAGAATCCAGCTAAGAGTTTTAGGTTTGATTTTTAGAGTTGTTCATTATGTTTGGGCTATTGATGTAATATTAGTTTCAGTATGTTATAAACTGAATTATAAGATAGTCTTCGAGTTGTGAAAAACTCAGAGACTTTGGGAACGCATACCTTGAGAGGTGTGTGTATGGTTAGGAATTAGAGTTTATAATTCCTAGTTGTTGAGTCAAAGGAATTAGAGTTTATAATTCCTAGTTGTTGAGTTATAGGGATTAGAGTTTATAATTCCTATTTGTTGGTTACAAGAGTTTTGTAATCAGTCGTTGCTGAGGCTCAGAGTTATTTAGTGAAGTTGGGGTTAAATCCTGTAGAGGTGCAGGTCGTGGTTTTTTTACACCTTTTGAGCCGGGTGTTTTCCACGTAAAAATTATTGTGTTCTTTACTTTCTGTTTTACTGTTTCCTTAAAACACGTCAGTGGAACACATCAGACAACCCGTTCAATCGATAAGCAACAGTTAGGCGAAAATAAGATAATCAGTAGGGGACGAACTCTAACATGAAAATTTACACACAAAAATATTAAGCTAAATAAGATGAAAGTTTTATCTTTAAGAATAAATATTTAAAGCTTGAAAACAAATATATATAAACCAAAAAAGAAGCGAAATAAGATAGGGGTATTTTAGTAATCAAATACTTTATTCTTAGAAATTATACCGTGCATATTAATTTGAAAGCAACAAACCAAACAATCAATAAAAAACACTCCCAGCATAGCTAATCCCATTGTAACTTATCCCATCATAAGTAATCCCAGCATAACTACATTCCCAACCAAACGACACCTAACACTATTATATCAAATGATAAGAAATATAAACAAAATACTTTGTCTGAACGGTCAGAAATACTAAAAGAAACCTCAAAATACTAACAATCTGATGACTAGTCTGACAAACCTCTACTAGTCCAAACTAGAGAGCCATTGGGACAGGTCCCCCAACTGACTCATATTCAATAGATAAGAAATGAACCACTACGGTATAACTGAATGTCTAGAAACAAATGGTACCCAGATCATGAGGACTCACCACTGCTGATCTGTGGATAGGTGTGCTCGGAAGATCACTAATGGGGCAGAGAAAAATAGGGCACACAGACATGTTTGTGGGTTAGTACTTTGGGAATGTACTGAGCATATGGGGGGGGGGGGAGAGATGTGCAATTAAAATAATAAATATCATTAGTCTTTATAGAAAACATACATACCATTTACATATCTTGAATGAAATCCTCATAAATCAAAAAGGGAATAGATATGTGACATAAATCTCGGGAATCATCATACCTTTTTTTAAAATCTAAAAACATCATGACACTTGAAAATCTTAGAATCATAGCTTTCAAAACACTTATACTTTGAAAAATCAAACCTTTGGTCTTAGAGAGAATAGAGCACTTAGGGACTTTAAAACTTTATAACTTTAAGACTTGGAATTCTTTGAAACTTTATACCCACGTTGGGGAGAGCTATTCTACCCTTGCCATCGGATAGAACCTTAACTTTTAGTGATCACTATCTTAACCCACTTGGGGTATATCAAGAACCTACGGGGGCACGTAGTTCTGGGGCATGAGACGTCGGAATCAAGCCTACTCGGTGCTAAATACTACTACCTTACTTAGCTCAGAACTTAAGAAAAATCTACCTTAAAACATTTCAACACTATGAGATGGGAGCCAAAATGCATCCCTTTTACTTCAAACTCAAGAAGATGGATTTCTTTCTTATCTCAGGATCAAAACTCACTTTCTTTTCTTGAAATCTTGATAGGTTTAACATGAGTAACATTTACAACTCAATAACATGGAAATTCAAGTACACTTCTTGAAATACTATAAAGAATACCACTAGTTCATCTTCAAAGAGTCATCATTTCGCAACAAAGTTCTCTTTTTGACAATAATCTTGGGAATTCTTGAAAACATGATACCAATGTAGAAATATGCAATTTATAACATGAACCTGTAACTTGGACCATAACTAAACAAGATATTCGTGAAATTCAAAACTTAACTAGGTCATAATTCCATAAACTTGAAATATAGCAATTTAAGCATAACTCAACTTGAAAATACGAAAAACTTTAAGAAAATCTAAAAATCTTGGGCACAAGAATGAAAGGGTGTTCTTGTTCATAACCCACATACCTTAAACTTGGAGCTTTGGATGAACTACTAAAATTTTGGAATGCTATTCACGAACTATTGGGTGCCTCTTGTAGCCCTCTGAATGGGGAATTCAAATATGGAAGAATTATCGAATTCTCACGGCTGAATCTTTAGATATTTGGGTTTTTATGTTGAAGCCCTAATGAATGTTCTTGGTGATTTTGAGAGAATATGAGCTTATTTTGGTGTCTTAAGGATTTAATCCCGTGTTAGAGAGGATAGAGGGGCGGAAATTATCACATTTACCCTTAATAAGACGGAATAGGAAGCTGAAAATTGGCCGGGCGCAATAGCCAAGGTGTCGCCCTACCTAGTCCGCGGGTCTAAGCAAGGGGTCACCTTGCTTAGTCTACCGGACTTGCAAGGCATCGCCCCGCTTAGTGTAGGGCGATTCCCTGGGCGATGCTGGCCTAGTGCCCTGAGGTACTATTTCTGCAACCCAAACAAGCCCTTAAGCTTGTCTAAAAATTCCGAAACTCACCTGAGATGTACTACGACCTTGCCCCATTGCAACGCAATAAAAAAATCAAGAAATGGACGTTGGGAAGGTCGTGAAATAATTCATCAAAGATTGAAGGTTCAAAACTATACTAAGTGTTGGAACACTTAGTAAAAATTCTAAGTGTTATGCTCTTCTTGACCTAGCTTCGAGGTTTTAGCGACAAAGAAACTTTACGGGGTCTTACAATATCTCCCCCTTGGAAACATTCATCCTTGAATATTGCTCGATATTTTAAGTTCATAGAGAAAAGGAAGGGTACACAGCTGAAACACTTAGCTAAACTGACTTTACTTCATGCTAACTTTTCGGAAACTCCAAGGAATGCTTAACTCATAAGAGAAATAACTGTACAGCTCGAACATGATAAAAATGGAACTAAATTAAGAGAGAATGATACCTTCGGCTTGATTTGAACTTGTGTAGAAGATGTGCGGGTACTTGGATCGCATATCAGCCTCAGCTTGCCAAGTAGCGCCCTCAATAGACTGGTTCCGCCCCAACAGTTTGACCAAGGGAACTTCTTTGTTTCTTAATCTCTGGACTTGATGATATAGAATCTCAACAGGAACCTCATCAAAGAAAGACTATCTTGAATATCAGGGATTTTCAAAGGATTATTAACAATAGAATAACCAATGTGCTTCCTAAGCATGGAAACATGGAAGACTAGATGAACAGCTGACAACTTTGCAGGCAACTCAACTTCATAGGCTACTCTCCGAACATGATTCAGGATCCTATAAGGACCAACATAATGGGGACTAAGCTCCCCTTTTTTCCTAAATCTCTTCACCCTTTCATAGGTAAAATTTTTAGGTACACCTAATCATCAACTTCGAACTCCAAATCTCTACGTCTCACATCAGCATATGACTTTTGCCGACTCTGAGCTATCTTCAACCTTTGTCTAATAAACTTCACATTCTCCATCGACTCAAACACTGCGTCAGGTCCAGCTAAAGTAGCTTCACTCACCTCGAACCAACCTAGGGGTGATCTACGCCTTCTACCATACAAATCCTCAAACGGTGACATCTGGATGCTTGCATGATAACTATTGTTATATGCAAACTCAATCAGTGGCAAGTTCTTATCCCAACTGCCCTTGAAATCGAGAGCACACTCTCTCAACATATCATCCAAAGTTTGGATGGGCCTCTCGGCCTGACCATTATTCTGCGGGTGAAAAATGAAACTCAGATGAACTTGGGTTCCCAGACCCTTCTGAAATGCCTTCCAGAACTGAGAAGTGAACTGAGTACCCCTATCCAAAATGATAGATAAGGGGAATCCATGCATCCTGACTAGTTCTCGAATATACAATCTAGAATAGTCCTCAGCTGAATAGGATGTATGCACGAGCAAAAAATGCGCTGACTTAGTCAGCCTATCAACAACAACCCAGATAGAGTCATGATGGCGTTGGGAAAGAGGTAAACCATTCATAAAATACATATTCACCTCTTCCCACTTCTAGGTTGGAATACTAAACTCTTGCGTCACACCACCAGGCCTTTGGTGCTCAACCTTAACCTGTTGATATGTCGCACACTTCGCCACAAACTTGGCTACATCATTCTTCATGTCACACCACCAATAGATTTCTTACAAGTCACGGTACATCTTGGTAGTGCCGGGATAAATAGAATACCGCATACCATGTGCTTCAGCCATAATTCTCTGCCTCAGATTTTCATCATCAGGAACACATAATCTTCCCTGTAATCTCAACACACCATCTCCCCCTTGGGAGAAAACATCTACCTTTTGGTCCTTGACTGACCCCTTCAGTCTGACCAAACTAGTATCTAAGTCTTGCTTCTCCTTCCCTTCCAATACTAAAGAGTATTCAGAACTACTCTGTACTAACATACTCCCCTCAGCGGAATCAAGCAACCTAACAGCCAACCTAGCCAAACGGTGCACATCACGAGCTAACTCCTTTTTACCTTCTTCCACATACGAAACACTACCCATGGACACCCTGCTAAGGGCATCTACCACTACATTGGCCGTGCTCGGATGATATAACACACTTATGTCATAGTCTTTTAACAATTCTAACCACCTCCTGTGCCTAAGATTCAACTCTTTCTGGGTCCATACATACTGTAGGATTTTGTGATTAGTGAAAATATCGACATGCACACCATACAAGTAATGTCTCTAGATTTTCAAAGCAAACACTATAGCATCCAACCCAAAGTCATGGGTTGGGTAATTCTTCTCATGAGGTTTCAACTACCTAGAAGCATAGGCTATAAATTTACCCCTTTTCATCAACACATAACCCAAACCAACTCTCAAAGAATCATAATATACTACAAAATCATCTACACCATCAAGCAAAGTCAACACCGGGGATGAAGTGAGTCGAGTCTTTAACTCCTGAAAACTCTTCTCACAGGAATCTGACCAGAGGAACTTGACTTCCTGTTGGGTCAATCGGTTCATAGGAGAGGCGATAGAAGAGAACCCTTTAATGAAACAACGATAATAGCCAGCTAGACCCAAGAAACTCCTACTATCAGATAGAGAGATAGGTCTAGGCTAATTTCTCTCAGTTTTTATCTTTTGGGGATCCACTCTAATACTTTCAGCTGAGATAATATGACCCAGAAATGCTACAGACCTTAGCCAAAACTCACACTTACTGATTTGGTGAACAACTTATGATCTCTAAGAGTTTGCAAAATTATTCTAAGATGGTCTACATGGTCACCCTCACTTCGAGAATACATAAGGATGTCGTCGATAAACACAATGACGAACATATCAAGATATTGATTGAACACCCAATTCATGAGGACCATGAAAGTTGCTGGGGTGTTAGTTAGCACAAAAGACATAACAAGAAACTCAAAATGACTATATCAAGTTCGAAAGGTTGTTTTTGGGATATCACACTCCCTTACTTTGAGTTGGTGATAGCCGAATCTAAGGTCTATCTTGGAAAAATAACTTGCACCTTGAAACTGGTTAAATAAATCATATATTCTCAAAAGGGGATACTTATTTTTAACAGTGGCTTTATTAAGATGACGATAGTCAATGCACATACACAAAGAACCATCCTTCTTTTGCACGAACAAGACAGGTGCGCCCCAAGGAGATACTCTGGGCCTTATGAAACCTTTGTCTAGGAGATCTTTGAGTTGTTCTTTCAACTTCTTAAGCTCTGCGGGTTCCATATGGTAAGGAAAAATGGAAATGGGCTGAGTGTCGAGAAGAAGATCGATCCCAAATTCTATCTCTCTTTCGGGAGGTACCCCTGGGAGATCTTCTAGAAAGATATCAGGAAACTCATTGATAGTGCTAACAGACTAAATAATTGGGGTCTCAGACTTAGTGTCCTTAAATCTAACTAAGTGATAAATACAACCTTTGGATATAAGTTTTCTAGCTTTGAGATAAGAAATAAAATGACTCTTGGGAGGTACTGAACTCTCTGTCCACTCGAAAACTGGTTCATCAGGAAACTAAAACTTGACTACACAAGTACGAAAATCTATAGATGCATGGCACGAGTGAAGCCAGTATATACCTAGAATAACATCAAAATCAACCATCTCTAACTCTATCAGGTCAACAAGCATGACTCTATGAAAGATCGTAACATGATAATTCTTGTATACTTGCTTAGTAGCAATAGAGTCCCCTACTGGAGTAGAAACTAAAATAGGTTCAGAAATACTTTTGGGACTCTTCTCAAAATTCACAGCAACAAGTGGGGTCATATAAGAAAAACTTGACCTGGGGTCCAATAACACATAAACATCAAAGTAAAATATATGGAGCATACCAATAACAACGTCGGGAGAATCCTCCTGCTCATGACGGGAACTTAGGGCATGGAATCTATTTTGGTGCTAACCGCCATCATTGCTAGAAGAAGCGCCCTGAGGAGGAGCTGGACGGGCTACGGAAGCTGGTGCACTAGTGGATTGAGTATGGGGTTGGGTATATTTGCTTCCCTATCTAGCATGAGGACACTCTCTAAGAATGTGGCCTATCTTGCCTCAACCAAAACAAGTACTCACCCGGATGGGTCCTGCCATACTTGGCTCAAGGAGGGAAGTTTGGCCTGCTACTCACACTCTGCTGAGGCTTGGACATATAAGTCCTATTTCCTTACTCTAGCCTACCTCTAGGCGCTGGGGCACTAGTGGGTGAAGGTGATGGAATGGAAGAAAGACTCTGGAACTGAGGACGATTCCTTCTCTAAGATTTAGCCTGACTATACTCATGCTTCTCAGATCTGGCCCTCTTGTTACCTCTCGCTCTATCTCTTTCCCTAATCTTATCCTTCTGTATTTGTTGTGCATAGATCAATAGTCTAGAAAAATCCATCTCCTTGGTAAACATAGGATTCCTACACTCTTTCAGTACCAGGCCATACACACCTATCATAAACTTTCTCATACTAGTTTGGGCGTTGAAGATCAAGTCGGGCGCATATTTGGATAACTGGTTGAACTTTAAACAGTACTCCCTAACAGTAATGGAGCCCTGCCTAAAGTTCATAAACTCTTTAATATTCACCTCCCTAAATTCTAAAGGAAAAAACCTATCCAAGAATGCATCTTGGAAGCATCATCCTCCCCTCTACCCTTCCTCCAAGAAACAATATGCAATGTCCTGTAAAATGCTAACTCCACATTCTCTTCTTCCAACACATGCATTACCTGCGTGATCTTACTTATCTCCCCAAGGTATAACTATTGGTTTTCTCCTACATTTGACCCATAAAACTTTGTCGGATTCATCCACATAAAGTCACGAAGTTTGGCAGCAACTAAGTCACCTCCCTATTGCTGTGGAGCTGTGGCCTGACTGGACTAGAGAGTGAAAGCTTGGGCTAGAGCCTGGAAAGCTGCTCGAAATTTGGCATGGGATACGTTTTCATTAGAGGATAAGAGGGATGAGGTTGTTGATCATTGTTATTTCTTCAAGCTCGGCGAGGAGGCATATTCTGAAATAAGAGAGCATGAATTAATAACAGAGAGAGATAACTTTAAGAATGATGGACTCAAAATAAAGAAATGAATTGTTCCTAAAATATTCCGTAGCCTCTTGGTCATTGTCACGTCCCGAACCGAGGCCCTGGCTGTGATGAGCATTCTAAACCATAAAGGCCCGAGAGCCCTTCTAACTTGTAATCATAAACACCATTCATATATATAAATAGGAAATGCGGAAATAAAATCTGCTGTGGAAACATGGTCATAATCTAGATTTAGTTTAACAATGAGGAATAGAATTCAAGATCAACGAAATCTGTACTACATAAAAATCTGACTACTATCTGAAAACTGGGACAGGCCCCCAGTAGACCAAAATTGTAATAAATGACATAATTTGAAAGGACAAGCCTTCTGGAATAAATAAGGCTCACCACTGCAAAATCTGATTTGTTGTCTGAATTATCTACTGCTTATTTAGACCCTTAGACTGAGCCTCAAAACTTGAGAGGTTGGGAGGTGGAAGGGTCAATACAGATGTACTGGTATGCAGAGAAAATACAAAATAAAGCTTTTATATAAATAAAATAGTTGAGAGCAAGTCATAAAACATCATAAAGATACAAATTTAAAACACATAGGCATTTTTGATAATCATAAAACCTTTCTGTCAATGCAGTTTTTTTGATCTTTGTATTACTTCTGAGTTAGGTGGTATTCCCCTACAATTTTTATATTCCACGGGCTGTATGGAATCTACCATTGACTCGGTGGGGAAGTCCCCAACCCAAGTTTACTGCAAGGGTTGGAGTTTCTGAGTTTGATATGCCATAGTGCACTAGGCCAGTGTATAATAATATACCCGGATCGACAAATCACGGTTTTTGGGCAGTGAGTTTTCTGAACTCATGCCCTATTCGGGCAACCACCTAAGCTCTCTTTATGCCCAATTTTATCCTGTTCTAAATCATGCATTATTTTAGTTTCAACATCTGAAAAATCTGATTTCAAACATGCATTCTATTCTATTCTGAATTACTATGGATTTATCTGAATTGTTGTCGTCACACCAAGACTTGAAAGTCCTATTTCTGAGCCAATGATGACTTGAAAGTCCTATTTCTGAGCCACAATGCATCATGCATAATTATTTCATGAAAAATCAATTCAGACCACCCAAACATGAAAATAGTTTAAGAGATTTCATGTTCCAAAACATAAGTCAAAACTATGCAAGAATTCCTCAAACATATGGTGGTCATGTACTTTTGGCAAATTCATGCACTCTTTCATTATATGAATATTTTCACATTTATTAACATAAACTACCCTATTTATTTTGAAATCAAAATCATTATCCGAACATAACATTATTCAAGACCTTTCATATCAAGCTTTTCAAAACACATTTGGAACAATCCATAGCATGTCATAAGTAAAGGAAACATCATAACCACAGAGGTATTTTACATGAATCATGCTCTCAATTCAATCATCAACATCAAAACACATACATCTATACATATATCTCTTTAACTCAATTTGGGGGAAGGGTTAAAGACCAAAACAATATCATTAACATTCATAATTTATAATAAAATCATGGATTTCAAAACCCTTTTCTAAATTCATGCTTGATAGATCTTTAAATGATCCTTGAATATTTCAAAAAGCCCATGTTTTTTAGGATAAACCCCACGTACCTCGATTACGGAGAATAAAGGATGATTCTTGAAGCCCTACAATTTGGGGATTCCAAATCTTTAATCAATTTTCAAAACCCACGGTTGAATCTTGAGGGATCTTGGTTTTTGTTTGGGACTAAGGGGTATTTTTATTGAGAGAAAATTAGAAGAAGAAGTATATTTTGGCATTTTTTGAGTATAATTTCATGTTTGTGGCTTATATAGGGGTGGGAAAATAACCATTTTTCCCCAAAAATGGAGTGTTTAAGTCACTTGGGTCATAATGTATGCAAAACACACCTTATCACATTAGATAGGTTGTGTGGCGCACACTTTATCGCACACATTAGGGTATGCATCACACACTTTATATCATAAGTTAGGTTGTGCGTTGCACACCTTATGCTAGGTGATGCACTCCATTTTCCAAAGTCATAACTTCTTGCTCGGGTGTTGGATTTGGTAAAATAGGTATCGTTGAAAAGATAATTTGAAGCCCTTTCATTTGATATATAGTTTCTCCTCTATTTCTATATATATATTAGGATTTAAGGTCACTGGAAGTTGACTCATGTTGAAAGATTCTCTAAAACTTAATCAATAGAAATGTTTTCAATTCGTCTTAGAGTTAGGGGGTTTTTGTAACCCCAAATCATACTCAAAGGTATTCCTACACTTTAGGACTGATCACCACACATATATTAACAAGGAATTTCTTAGTTTGGATCTATACGACTAGGAACGATGGTCTAAAATCTAGCCCAAAAGTACGGGGTGTTACTGTCATAGATATGGCATGCTAAACCCCGATGATCAAGACTCTACTTAACGCGTTTTGTCAGACTCCCTACGATTCCTTAAACCTTAGACTCTGATACCAAGTTTGTAATGCCCCAAAATCGGGTCCTGAGACGTCACACGGTGCTTAAGGCTATGAGTAGCCCCAAGCTAACCCTTTGAGCCTGCTACTACATGTATTAGCTTACTTAGAGATAGAATGCACGAACTCTAACACTATTATATCAAATTATAAGAAATATAAATAAAATACGTTATCTGAACGGTTAGAAATACTAAAAGAAACCTCAAAATACTGACAAGCTGATGACTAGTCTGACAAACCTCTACTACTCTAAACTAGAGAGCCGTTGGGATAGGTCCCCCAACTGATTCATATTCAACTGATAAGAAATAAACCACTTTGGAATAAATGAATGTCTGGAAACAAACGTTCCTCGAATCATGAGGACTTACCACTGCTGATATGTAGATAGGAGTGCTCGAAAGATCACTGATGAGGCTGAGATTGAGCAGTTGATCCTACATTATGAGAAAAAAATCAATAGCATTAGTCTTTATAGAAAACATACATGCCATAATGGATAACTTACATAGCTTGAATGAAATCCTTATAAATAAAAAAGGCAATAGATATGTGACATAAATATCGGGAATCATCATACCTTTTTTTAAAATCTCAAAACATCATGACACTTGGAAATCTTAGAATCATAGATTTCGAAACACTTATACTTTCAAAACTCAAACCTTTGGTCTTAGAGAGAATAGAACACTTAAGGACTTCAAAACTTTATAACTTTAAGAGTTGGAATTCTTTGAAACTTGGGAGTTTCTTCTAACCGACATAAACCATGTGAGCTACATGGAGTACAACATCTTACCCATGTTGGGGAGAGCTGTTCTACCCTTTCCATCGGATAGAACCTTAACTTTTAGTGATCACAATCTTAACCTACTTGGGGTATATCAAGAACCTACGGGGGCACGTAGTTCTGGGGCATGAGATGTCAAAATCAAGCCTACTCGGTTCTAAATACTACTACCTTACTTAGCTCAGAACTTAGGAAAAATCCACCTTAAAACATTTCAACACTATGAGATGGGAGCCAAAATGCATCCCCTTTACTTTAAACTCAGGAACGTGGATTTCTTTCTTATCTTAGGATCAAAACTCACTTGCTTTTCTTGAAATCTTGATAGGTTTAACATAAGTAACATTTAAAACTCAATAAAATGGAAATTCAAGTACACTTCTTGAAATACTATAAATAATACCTAGTTCATCTTCAAAGAGTCATCATTTCGTAACAAAGTTCACTTTTTGACAATAATCTTGGGAATTCTTGAAAACATGATATCAATGTAGAAATATACAATTTATAACATGAACCCATAACTTGAACCATAACTAAACAAGATATTCGTGAAATTCAAAACTTAACAAGGTCATAATTCCATAAACTTGAAATATAGCAATTTAAGCATAACTCAACTTGAAAATACGAAAAACTTTAAGAAAATTTAAAACACTTGGGCATAAGAACGAAAGGGTTCTTATGTTGGAGCTTTTGGATGAACTTATAAAATCTTGGAATACTATTCATGAACTATTGGGTGCCCTCTGAATGGGAATTCAAATATGGAAGAATTAATGTATTCTCACAGTTGAATCTTTAGATATTTGGGTTTTTATGTTGAAGACCTAATGGATGTTGTTGGTGATTTTGAGAGAATATGAGATTATTTTGGTGTCTTAGGGATTTAATCCAGTGTTAGAGAGGATAGAGGGGTAGAAATTACCATATTTTCCCTTAATAAGATGGAATAGGAAGCTGAAAATTGGCCGGGCGCGATAGCGAAGGCGTCGCCCTGCCTAGTCCGCCGGTCTAAGCAAGGCGTCGCCCTTCTTAGTCCGCCGGGCTTGCAAGGCGTCGCCTCGCTTAGTGCAGGGCGATACCCAGCCCTGAGCTATTGTTTCTGCAACCCAAATAAGCCCTTAAGCTCGTCTAAAAATTCTAAAATTTACTCGAGATGTACTACAACCTTTCCCTATCGCAATGCAATAAAAAAATCAAGAAACAGCGGTCGAAAAGGTCGTAAAATAATTCATCGAAGATTGAAGGTTCAAAACTAGACTAAGTGTTTGAATACTTAGTAAAAATTCTAAGTGTTAAGCTCTTCTTGACTTAGCTTCGAGGTTCTAACGACAAAGAAACTTTATGGGGTCTTACAGTGCTGCGACGGCCGACCCAATGGACCGTTAGGTCTATGACGGACCATCAAGCCTTACGTCGCCCCTAAAATAGTGATTTAACTCACTATACATGACCCAACGGTCTAGGTGATAGTCTGTCACCCTCCTGACGGTCCGTAAACTAAGCCATCGGGCGAAATTCAAATTTTTGAATGCGGGATGTTTTAAAAGAGGTGTTTTGATACTTTTCCTCTTCAGAAAACCTCCCCAATGGATTTAATCATTCTTTAAAACGTTATTAATCAATACTCATAAGTAATACAACATCAAAACTCCTTATTCACTCTCAAAAACAAGATCAAACTAGGTTTCTTCCAAGAACAAGAAAGTAAGAAATCAATCTTTAAGTCCAAGATTTCCAAGGAACAAATCAAGATTTGAGTTCTACTCTTTTAACTAAGTAATCTAAGGTACACAGGGTTTTTCTAAACTACATGGGTATGATGAAATTGTTTCAATAACATATACATGTTGAGAAATCATAAATTTACAAAAGGGTATTGAAATTTCAACTACAATTTTGCATTATGAATCTTTCTTAATAACAAAATTTTGGTCTTGGGGCCTTTACCCTAAATTTTATTTGTATTCATATACAAGTATGTATGTAATTGAATTTGAAGATTTAACTAAGAACATGAAGAACTATAAATCGTCTTTTGTTATAAAACCCCTTGTTTTCATAAGTTGTGCATTATTCTATTGCATATTGAGAAGCCTGATTCAAATATCTTTACTATTTTTAAGTGTTGATTTTGGATATGAACTGAAGAGAGAGCGTGATTCTTGCTAACATAAATGAAAAGTGTGATTCAAAAAGATTGCATGGTTTGTTACAGAACCCTTGACCACCACATATTTGTTGAAATGTTGAAAAGAGAGTCTTTGCATGATTTTACATATGTCTTGAAATATGAATTCTCTTGAATGTTTTGGTGGTCTGAACATTGTTTTGAATAAAGAATTGTACATGATATTTTATGGATTAGAAGACA
>NW_025841114.1:0-1263 GCF_002878395.1 Capsicum annuum
TTCGCGCTGTTTCACCTGTTTAACCATACAAACCACCGCCAAAAAAATAAAGGCCTACACCAGGCCGCTTCTCAGCCAGCCTATTTGGGGTAGCCCAGTCGATTTTTTCCAAAATCACGCCCAACCTATGGGCCCACCCTAAAAACTGTGGGCAATAACACACTGATTTGGCCCAAAAACATCCATTTTGCATCATTTCTCCCGTTTGACCATCCAAACAGCCTAAAACACCACAAAGGCCCACACTACGTCACTCCCCAGCCTGTATGAGGCTGCCTGCTTAATTTTTTTGCAAAAAAAATGCTCGACCCCCGGGTCCAATCCAAAAACCGTGAGCTATAGAACACCGATTTGGCTTAAAAATGGTCAGTTCGCACCATTTTGAACCATTTCGCCCATTTGACCTCCCAAACTGCCCCAAAAACCACAAAGGCCCACACTAGACCGCTTTTTAGCTTGTTTAGGGCAGCTCGATTGTTTTTTGGCAATAATCACGTCCTGCCACTGGACTACCCCAAAAATTATGGGCTATAGCACACCAATTTGGCCCAAAAATGGGCCGTTCACGTCGTTTCAGACGTTTGACCACCCAAATAGTCCAAAAAAGTATAAAGGCCCACGCTAGGCTGATCTCAGCCTATTTGGCGCGGCCCAGTTGATTTTTGTCAAAATTATGCCCGACCCCCAGGCCCATCCAAAAACGATGGGCCTAGTGTGGTCCCACCCCAAGCACACTAATTTAGCCCCAAAATAGCCAGTTCGCGTCGTTTGACCACCCAAACTGCAAAAAAAATCATAAAAGCCCACATTAGGCTGCTCTCCAGCCTGTATGGGGCAACCTGCTTGATTTCTTGCAAAAATTATGTCTGACCCCCAGGCCTAACCCAAAAACCTCTGTGCTCTAGCATACCGATTTAGCTCAAAAATGGCCCATTCGCATCGTTTCGCCTGTTTGACCAAACAAAATGCCCTAAAATCCATAAAGGCCCACACTAGGCTGTTCTTCAGCCAGCCTATTAGGGGAAGCCCAGCTGATTTTTTCCAAAATCATGCTTGACACTTGGTCCCACCCTAAAAACCGTGGGCTATAGCACACCGATTTATCCTAAAAATGGGTAGTTCGTGCCGTTTCGCTTGTTTGACCACCCAAAAAACCACAAAGGCCTACACTAGGCTATTTCCCAGCTTGTTTGGGGTAGCCCGATCGATATAGGCCAAAATCATGCTTGGACCCTAGCCCACCCCAAAAATCGTGGGCTATAG
>NW_025841115.1:0-3088 GCF_002878395.1 Capsicum annuum
AACAAAATTGACAATATGCTAAACTAGTCTAAACAAGCCTTCTAATAGTCAATGAAGTAGGGAGCCATTGGGATAGACCGAAAACTCCCCGTTCGCGCTGTTTCGCCTGTTTGTCCAACCAAATGTCCACGAAAAATTATACGGACCACACTTGGATGATCCCTAACCTCCCTGGCATGCCTCAGTCAACTTTTGGCCCATAGCACTCCTGAACCCCGGGCCCACCCTCGAAACCGGGGGCTATAGCACACCGATTTTGCCCTAAAATGCCCCGTTCGTGCTGCTTTGCTTGTTTGTCATACCAAATGGCCACAAAAAATTAAACAGACCACATTGGGATGATCCCCAACCTCCCTGATATGCCTCGGTCAATATTTGGCCCACAGAACACCCAGATCTCATGCCTGCCCCCGAAATCATGGGCTATAGTACACTAAGATCGAAAATGCCCTGTTTGCGATGTTTCGCCCGTTTGTCCTCCCAAATGGACACAAAAATTTAAATGAACCACATTAGGATGATCCCCAACCACCCAATCATGCCACGATCAATTTTTGGCTCATAGCATGCCTCGACCCCGGGCTCACCCCCTGAAACAGTGGGCTATAGCATACAGATTTTCCCCAAAAATGCCCCGTTCGCACCGATATGCCTATTTGTCCACCCAACTGGCCACAAAAAAATAAACGGACCATACTGAGATGATCGCCAACCTCCCTGGCATGCCTCGGTCAATTTACAGCCCACAGCACACCCAAACCCCGAGCCCACCTACAAAATCATTTGCTATAGCTCACTGAATTGGCCCAAAAAGGCTCCATTTGCGTTGTTTAGCCCGTTTGTTTACCCAAATAACCATAAAAATTTAAAAGGACCATACTGGAATGGTCCCCAACCTCCCTGGCATTATTCGATCAATTTTTGGCCCACAGCACGCCTGGACTCAGGTCCAACCCCCAAAGCCTTGGGCTATAACACACCGATTTAGCCCAAAAACGCCCCGTTCATGCCGTTTTGCCCGTTTGTCCATATAAATAGCGACGAAAATGTAAATGGACCATACTGGTATGATCTCACACTTCCCTGGCATGCCTCGGTCAATTTTTGACCAATAGCACGCTCGGACCCTGGGCCTACCCCCAAAATCGTAGGCTATAGCACACCGATTTGGCTCGCAAACGGACCATACTATGATGATCCCCAACTTCCCTGGCATTCCCTGGTCAAGTTTTAGCCCATAGCATGCCCGAAACCAAGGCCCATCCCCAGAACCGTGGGTTATAGCACACCGATTTGTCCCGATAATACCCCATTCCCGCCGTTTCACTTGTTTATCCAGCCAAATGCCACAAAAAATTAAACGGACCACACTGTGATGATTCCCAATATCCTTGACATGCGTCAGTCAATTTTTAGGCCACAGCACGCCCGAACCCCAGGCCCACTCCCGAAACCGAGGGCTAACACCCCGATTAAGCCAAAAAATGCCCCGTTTATGCTATTTTTCCTATTTTTCCACCCAAATAGCCACAAAAAATTAAACGGACCACACTAGGATGATCCCCAACCTCCCTATCATGCCCCGATCGATTTTTAGCCTATAGCATGCCTGGACCCCTGGCCCACCCCCAAAATCATGGGTTATAGCAAACCAATTTTGCCCAAAAATTCCCCTTTCTCACCGTTTTGTCCGTTTGTCCACCCAAGTGGCCATGTTAAATTAAAAAAACCATACAGGGATAATCTCCATTCTATCTAACATGCCCCGATTGATTTTTGTCCTGTAGCACGCCTACACCTCGGGCCCACCCCCAAAATCGTAGGATAGAGCACACCAATTTGGCCCAAAAATGCCCCATTTACGCCGTCCCATTTGTCCACCCAAATGGTAACAAAAAATTGAATGAACCACACTGGGGTGATCCCCAACCTCCCTAGCATGGCACGCCCAATTTTTTGGCCCACAGCATGCTTGAACCTTGGGTCCACCACCAAAACTGTGGGCTATTGCACACCGATTTTTCCTAAAAATGCCCTGTTCATGCCATTCTGCCGATTTATCCACCCAAATGGCAACAAAAAATTAAATAGACCATACTTGAAAGATACCCACTTCCCTGGTGTGCCCCGATCAGTTGTGGCCCACAGGATGCCAGGACACTGGGCCCATCCCTGAAACTGTTGGATAGAGCACACTGATTTGGTCCAAAAATGCCAAATTCGCTTCGTTTCGCTCGTTTGCCCACCCAAATGGCCATAAAAATTTAAACAGACCTTACTGGGATGATACCCAACCATCCTGGCAAACCCAAAATAATTTTTTGCCCACGGCACACCAAACCTCGGGTCTACCTCCAAAATCGTGCGCTATAGCACATTGATTTGACCCGAAAATGGCTAGTTCTCACCGTTTCGCCCATTTCTCAACCCAAATGACCATGAAAAATTAAAACAGACCACACTGCGATGATCTCCAACCTCACTGGCATGCCACAGTTGATATTTTATCAACAGCACAGTTAGACCCTGTGGCCACCCCTGAAATCGTTGTCTATGGCACACCAATTTAGCCCGAAAATGCCCCGTTCGTGTTGTTTTGCTCGTTTGTCCACCCAAATAGCCACAAAAAATTAAATGGACCATATTGGGATGATCCCAACCTCCCTGGCATGCCCTGATTAATTTTTGGCCCATAGGACGCCTGGACCCCGGTCCCACCATTAAAACCGTGGGCTATAGCACACCAATTTCCCTCAAAAATGCCCCATTCGCGCCATTTCACCCAACCTTAAGAGGACCATATTGCGACAACACCCAACCTTCCTAGAATGCTCCAGTCAATTTTTGGCTTACAACACGCCCTGACCCCGGGTTCACCCACAAAACCTTGGGCTATAGCACATCGATTTTGCAGAAAAATGTTGTGTTCACGCTGTTTCGCCCATTTGTCCACCCAAATGTCACCAAAAAATTAAACGGACGATATTGCGATGATCCACAACCTCCCTGGCATGCTCCGATTGATTTTTGGCCTACAACAAGCCAGGAATCCGAGCCCACCACTGAAACCGTGGCCTATAGCTCATTG
>NW_025841116.1:0-3995 GCF_002878395.1 Capsicum annuum
CGCATGCCATTAAGTGAATCTATACATATTTTGTGTAGCCTTTTTTTCCTTTTCAGCTACTAATAGTGGATTACGGTTGCAAATGCAACTGCTTAGAGCCATACAATTGTTGGGTTATTGGGTCTTTTTTTCTTCCTATGTAGATAAATAAAGCCCAATTTGGACCAGCCCACTTTTGTCCATAGGCCCATTACTATGGGGCATATATATTGATCTTTTTAGGTCTTATTCACCATCACAAAAAGAGAGTTTTCAATAGCCAAAGAGAGGAAAACAAAGCTGATTTTCGCTCCTAAATTTCAGCCACAGCTGTCAACTTCAAATTGCGATTCCCGCTTCATTTCTTGTCCGATTGAGCTTATTTTTGGAATGCTTGTTCCTCTCATCTCAAACTGACGGAGCTTGATTTGGTGGCCTGTAGCTCCTGTTCTTCATTCTCGAACAGTAGCTGCATTTTTTGAACTTTCACTCCTTTATTTCTCTAGTGTTTGGTGCTGTGGTTTATGTATTATTTCTTGTTGTTTGGCACTTGTTTTGTGGCCTTTTTGGAAGACAATATTGTAACTCTTTGGTGATTATAGTGGAGGTTTTGGTCCCGTGGTTTTTTACTCTTCACACTGAAGGGTTTTTCACATAAATTTGGTGTCTCGTGTAATTGCCTTTGTTCTTTTCTTATTTCATTTGGTTGAGTTGTTTGCTCTATATTACTCTATTTTGCTTGATTTTATTTGTCTCCTCTTGGTTCAAGTTGAAAGGAAAAGTTTAGTCTTGGATACTTTCCGCTGCTACCCTGTCGGGCTCTTTGATTGTATGCCTGTCTTTCCTAACAAAAATTAGCTTCCCTAAGTGCAAAAGTTAAGGTTAAAGGATCTAAAAATGATGTAATTAATTCGCTGATCATATTTTGAATTAGGGAGTACAAACATGGGAATAATTGGCAAAGAAGAACTTTTGCAAAACTATTTTGCCAAATACCCACTTAATTTCTTTTTGATTTATTTTTTAGGTTTAGGGTATAAAAAGTGAAAAAAGTGGGGCCCACACGTGGGCCAAGGGACCAATTCATCATTTATACAACTTTACAAATTTAATATAATACACCTAACCTCCTCCACTTATTCCAATATCCAAAAAAAACCCTCTCTCTTCTCTTCAATTCCCAACTCCCGCTTTCAAACAACTTCTCCCAAAAATACCATTTTCATACGTTCTTCGTCTGCAGCTGCTAAGGGGGCATTGTTGCTTCGCAAGGTTAGTTAAAATCGAGTTTCGATCATTTCTAGATCCATTTAAATTGTTTTTCTTTTTGCTAATCGATTGGTAGTGATGTAGGATTTTTTTTCGAATTTGGTGTTTTGATTTAATCGTGTTTTTTTAGCAACGAAGTGTTGAATGGTGGTATAATTGTTGTTTGAAGAGTTATTTTGGCATTTTGATTTGAACAGCGTCCTGTTTCTGTCCGTAGACCCGCGGTCTATTCGTAGACCCGTGGTCTATGAAATGAGAATGCCCTAGATATATTTCAATTTTCAAACGTATGAAATTCTTTTAAAATATGATTGCTGAATAGTAAAAATTGAAATATTAATAGCTAATTAGTTTGATTAGGTGCACTAGTTTGATTTTTAGCAATTGTTGTGTTTTGATATTTTGCATGTTCAATTTTAGTTCAATTATTATATGTTTATGTAGTGAACTGTTTAATGGTGAGGTGTTTGTTAATTTTTTTTGGGGGAAGGGAGGAGTTTCATTTGATCATTGCGTTATTTCTGTTGATAGACTTGTGGTCTATGAACTAAAAATGGGAGATTTGTTCTTTAGGTGTAGACTGTGTTGAAAATGAGTAGAAAAAATGTTATTCCTAAATAGAAAGACGATACTGATGGTAGTAGTAGAAAAAAAAAAGAGTTGCGGCAGTTGAAAAAGTGTCAAAAAGAATGAACATTAAAGAGTCGGTGTCCGAATTAGATTCAAAGTTGAGATAAGCGACTACGTCGATTCTAGTAAAGATGTTGCCAAGCGGAGTGTCAGTGGTGACAGTGAAGAGTGTGAAGGAAGTAGAAGTAATAGTGATGTGGGTATAATGATTCGTTGTCCGTGCCATATCTTTCAAGGTGCATTTCTATGAAGTGGTATGACCTTCAAACGATAATTGATGAGGTCGGATCTTTCCCGGCAAAGATATCGGTTAGATTAAGAATGGCTGCTTATCGAGAATTTAAGCAAATTCTTTTCGATCAAGAATTAAAGAAAAGATTCAAGCGATCCTGTTTTGGATATCTGAGAAACCTGCCAGAACATCTCAAGTTCAATGGGCAGTTGGTCCATTATTTGTTGTTGCGACGCGTTAAGAACGATAAGATGCATCATAAGATGTGGTTCTGCGTTAATAACAAGCCTGCCTGTTTTGGCTTGAAAGAATTTTGTTTGATCACGGGGCTGAACTGCTCATCATACCCCAGTGAATCAAAAATGAAGAAGGTGTTAGCAAAGGGGGACAATTTTTGTTTTAAGGTGACAAAAAATAAAAACATCACGGTGGCCAATTTGTTACACCTGATCAGAGGAAATAATTTGAACGAGGACCAGAAGTTCAAGTGTTGTCTACTGTGGTTCTTGCACACCATGTTGCTTGCGAAAGATTTGACGAAGGTTGTCGACACAAAACTGATTCGAATGGTCGACTCTTTGAGTTTTTTCGAGAAGTATCCGTGGGGAAAAGAGACATTTCAACTAACCATGGACTGTCTGAACAAAAAAAGTGACCTAAAGAAGCAGAAGGAAGTATTTGATGAGAAGCAGAAGGCATCCTATGCTCTATTCGGATTTCCCTGGGCATTCATGGTATCTACCATAAACCCTTTAGTGAGTTTATCATAGATTATCATTTTATTTATACTATGTCATAGACTCATAGTTATTTTTTTCATTGTTGTACTGCTTACAGATTTGGATCTATGAGGCCTTTCCTCATCTTGGAGAATTTGCTAAAAAATCAATGGATGAGCCCTTACCCATCCCCCGCATCCTCAGATGGCACATTTTAAAAAAGTGACAAAATAATCGAAGGTGACCCATTCAAGTATAAAGGAAAAGTTACTGAGGTCTGAACTTATTTTCTATAATGCAATAATAGTACCGTTTTATCGAATGTTATGTAATTGTTAATTGATATTTGGTAGTACATGCACCCGTACATCATCCCTACTGTTCATGAGACGAAGATAGATTGCATGATTATATTTGATCCATATACGGACGAGGTGAAGAATAATGTCCTCGATGGCCTGAAGAAAGAGTTAGAAGGGGTGACTGTCCTCACTTCAAATGAGGATAGTGATAATGGGAATTTGGGTGGTAACCCCATTGGAGTATGCGTTGGTGATGATGATTCTCCGAGCACCTCCAAAAATGCAGTGGGAACCTCATCCTCCGGGGATCTTCATAAGCGTGTGGCTACACTCGAGGAAACGGTGTTGGATATTGCTACCTATATCAAAAAGAAAAGAATAAAGAAAAAGAAAAATGATGAGCGACAACATGAGTGAGGTAACTTCATTCATTAATTGATGTTGTTAATGAATATTCATCTTTAAATATCAGTAACACTTTGTAATATTATGAAATAGTGCATATGCATGAATCGAAGAGGAATAAAGAAGGAGAAAAAAAGAGCAAAATGGATGAGTTGGTTGCTGTTGTGGCAGAAGAGGAAAAAGAAGAAGAAAAGAAGGATGGTGAAGAAGAAGCAGCAGCAGATGAATAAGGAGGCGCGGAAAAAGGAAAAACTGTTGAAGAAGAAGCTGACAAAGAAGAAGTTGAGCAAGAAGCAGCAGGTGAACAAAAAGAAGAAGCTGAGGAAGAAACAACTGCTGAAGCTGAGGAAGAAACAACTGCTACAGGTGAAGTAAGAAAAGAAGGTGTGGAAGAAAAGGAAACTGAAGAAACAGCAGCTGATGCACATGCTAAAAAAGAAGGAGAAGAAGGTGAGAATG
>NW_025841117.1:0-8990 GCF_002878395.1 Capsicum annuum
CACATATAACAATGGCTAATGCACGTAGTTAAGTACGGGGTGTTACAAATACACAAATAATATATAATAATTAATTATGGGTAATATAATAAAATCACAGAACAAACAGATAAAAAATAAGAATGTCGACAATTGTGTGTGTTTCACCTGCGACACCTTGACTTCTTAAATGGAAAAATGAGGAAAAAAATAAGTAAAAATAACATAAATCCCAATCCTATTAGACTTATTTGCACTCTCTCCCACTTTCTTAATTATTTTACTCTCTCTTTCGATTAATATAAATAACACAGTCGTCATATACATAAAAATGTTATGTATATGTAAATCTTTAAATGTCTATTAAAAAAATAACAAATTACTGAATTCCTAAATTCAAATTCTGAAAAAAAACAAATACATAAAAATTAGATCAACTGAAAAATATAATTCACCAAAAAAAATAATTGAACAATGATTTTTTATCTCTTTGAAAGAAAAAATATTTTTTTGTTTCAAGAAGATGAATATTGCAATTCTTATGAGGCACTCTGGTGAATGAAAAATGAAAACAGAATATGTAAAGTACAAAAGTGAAGGAATTGTTATCGCAAAATCAATAACTTATTTGAAGTTTATTTCGTCAATTGTTGTTGAATTAGACATTGACGAAACTCAAAAAACTATTGATGTACGCTATGCTGTCGAGTAGGTTTCATTCACCAGTGAATAGAGGTCGGATGATGACTTCAAATATTATTGAGTGTATTAATGGGTGTTTGATGGAGACCTGAAAATTGTCAATATTATAATTATTAGAGGAGGTGAGAATTTTATTTGGTTCTTGAAACTGTAAAAATAGTGAATCAAAATATTACTCCAATATTATGAAAAAAATCACTGAATGAAGGTCACCATAGACTCTTCTGCAACTTTTTCCTAAAGGAGCAGTAACTTTTAATTTTTCTCTACTTAATCACTTGATTATCATTCTGCTTTTATGTAATGTTTTGTTGAACAATTTAAGTGGGTTGTTACTGAGTTGACATAAATATCAGTTTTTTCTCACTTTATCATGTGTGTTTGATGTCTTTTTTTATTTTTATTTTTTATATATGTTGTTGTTGCGTTATTATGTAACAAAGGTCTCGTAATACCTACATATTTTAATGATAAATTGGTGTTAATATGTATTTATATACATATCTGTTATGTACTTGTCTAACACAAATATGTTGTTATGTATAAAGTCGTGTTAGATTTTATATATTATATACATTACATCGGCTTGTTAAACTTATGTATATTTTACAGGTTACTTATGTATATAATAAGTTTTGAAATATATATATATATCCATCTGTACATTGATTTTCTAATTGCTGATGAGTTTGTATATGAATTTGTTATTCACTGATATATATGTAGACGTATTCATACATATCATTTATAGAATAATTAATTATTGATAATTATAATTTCTATGTATATGTAGACATACATTATAAGTAGTGTAATTGATTTACCAACATTAAGTAGTTTTGACAAAAAAAATATTTATCATAATTAGCAATATGACAATGTATATATGAAAAAATATATGTCCTAAGTTTATGTTTATGAATACATATACATCCTATATAACACATATATATAATCAATTGTTGGTGTATATAAATATGTATATATTTAACTATGAAAGACTTCAAAATTTTGCATGTTACTAATGATGTCAGTGTATATGTCGATAAATATATTTTAGAGTAACGAGTTGCAATTCTTAGTAAGTTGCACTTCCACAATGATCTTAAGTATTGTTATGTATCGTTATGTATTTAGATATCTGTTATGTATTTGCTTAACTCGGACATGTTCTTATGTATAAAGTAGTATTAGATTTTATATGTTGATATACACTACAATAATTTGTTAAACTTATATATATATTACTGGTTACTTATGTATATAAATATGTAGACATTTAATTATGATAAACCACAAAATTTTAGATGTTAATAATGATATCAATGTATATGTCGACAAATACACTTTAGAGTATAAAAGGTTGCAATTTTTAGTAAGTTGAACTTTCACAATGATCTTAAGTATTGTTATGTATTGTTATTTATACTTTATTGTATAGTTACGTGTTATGTTCAAAATATCAACAATGTATATTGAATTGCACACTATGTATATGACTAAATATACATAGGAATTTTGACTAGTACTGTTTATTAAGCATATGATACATATGATAACCAAAAAGCGAATCTAATATGTTGAATCAATTTTATAGTTTGAAAAAATTATATCAATAAATCTGTTATTTATATACACATACAATATAAGCAGTGTGACCGATTATCCAACATCATGTGTTTTTACAAAAAAATAGTTAAATTTATAAGTTTTTGTATATGAACATAACTACATCCTATATAAAACTTATATATATGTACAACACAAATGATTATATGAATACTTAATATGCACAACACACAATTTCATGCACACACACTTTAATCGATAATTCAAAAACATTAGTCAATGTATTATAGTAACTTTGTACATATAAAATACCTAAATTAGTTTGAAAATTCAGATTGCTGACAGATCAACAGAAATAAAAAGTCTTCACCATAAGGATCTTTAAGATTACTCAATACTAACTACTCCAGTTTCATCAAGTAGGAGAACATTTTTTATCCTTGGTCTTCAAGGGTCGTCATTGTCACTAACATAACATTTCTATGCTTTCTGAAAGACCGTAATTTCAAAGGAGTGACGTGTATCGTATACGATCCTACTTTAATTCAAAACCAACTGAAGACACATCAACTCCTTCGCTTAGGTATTTTGCATACCCAGTCACATACACTCCACAATCCTAAAATGTATAACATGAATCACGTTAATTAATATAACACATCATTATTAATAGTTAATAAAAAATATAAAATACGAAACAATACTTGCGTATATGTCGATCATATACATATATGTAACGTATATTCTGCAATCAATACACCAAAAGGCATAATAAAAATAACTTATGTATATTTTCAAAAACATAAAATCACTCATGTATATGTATAACATATACATAAGTGCTTTTCTCTATGTATCCTAGCAAATTAAAAGTTCAAATCGGTAATGTATGTATATACTTCCTGCCGTTAAAAAGGACTTTACATAACAACAAAATATATACATTAGTTCTGAATCTATATTAGTATAACAAAATCAATCAATTTCTACATAAACAACATAAACAATCGTAGATAAGAAATAGATGTATATGAACTACACATATATTTATTGTTCCAAAATATCACAACATCACATATGTATATGTCTATCATATACAAAATGGTATTATGTATATAACTAGCAACTTATAAAATAAACAACAAATTGATGAAAAAATGGCATTCCACAGCAGAACTAACAACCATCTCCGAAAAACAGAAAGTGAAAAAAACTCACATTACTAAAAAAAAATCACAAAATATCCCTTTACAAATTAACAATCAAATTCAAAAATGAAAAATCAAAAAAATCTTTGATAGACGTTCCTGTGCAGTATCATCTTTTTTTGCTTTTCTTGACGATTCTTCAATTTATTTTTTCATAAATAAATTCTTCGAAAATAAACCCAGTAACGCGATTTTTTGGTACATTATGCTCTAATTGAGCTAATCCTAAATTAAAAGAATGAGAATCATCTATTTACTAAGAAATAAATAGTTGATTTAGTAACTGTAAAAAGACGTAATTGAAAAACAAAATTGAAAACCCAAAAAGTAAAAAGCTAAGTTTGATTTCATATTTTGGTAAAATAGAAAATTAAAATATTATGCTAATACTATGAAAAAAATGATTGAATGAACAACATGTACCTTTTTGTTCATCGGGAATCTCAAAAATTTAGTAAAGTCAGAACAAAAAAAAAAACTAACCTCAGATCTTAAAATTTCAAAATGTTAAATGTAGATTTAGTTAAAATTGAATATCAAGGAGTAGTAATTGGACTCAAAGACGTTTGGATTAAAAAATGATAACCGCTCCTTGATTGTAGACTTTTTTTAAGGAGCAAAATGGTGAGTCAATTTTGGTAAAGCTATGTATATGTATTCTTAGAGAGAAATTGAAAAAGTGAAATTTTTGTAATATGTTTTGAGAGTTGAGATTTTGTGTAATAAGTGAAACTTAAGTTGTGGTTTTGTGTAATTTTTAGAAAAAAGAAAAAGAAAAGGAGAGATCAGTTGTGACAAGTCACTGACTATTCCCTGATATTTTATTTTTGAGTACCAATAGAAAGGTGGAAAAAGATTCAATTTTACAGTAGTAGTGTAATTGATCACAGAAACATTATTACAAGTTACTAAAGTATTTGTCAATTTACTAAAGTATATAGAACAAATTAATTTTTTGTTTTGTTTAAAATTAATTATCTTTAAAAATAGAAAATTAATATAAATATATTTAAAAGAGTTGAAGATAAATTAATAAAACTTTCTATTTATAATTTTTTAAAGAATATATAAAAGAAAAATATAACGATTAATATGAAGTTATTGAAATATTATTGTAGCTCCAAGATGACTTAATATATTATTGTAGCTCCAAGATAAACTTAGAATTAAGTAGTCAATCAAGTGTTAAAACTTTCCCTTTCGCTTCATTTCAATGTCTTTCATCTAGGCAAATTGATTGTATAGAACATGGGTAGGTGAAAGACGATCAAGGATATTTTAGTCATTTAGTCAAAATACATGCACTATTTGCTTATACTCTAGGCTCAAAAGGTTGGTTGCGAATTGTGAAAGAGGATAATATATAAATCAATTTGATAATTTATATGTTTATTTATGTGGCTCTATTATGACAAGTGATAGAATGTAATATATTTTTTTTTTTTAAATTCATTCGATGTTTGGTGTTCACATTGGAGCTCCGACTAATTTGGATTGCGTGTTTCAAGGCCATTCTAAAGGTAGGGCTCCCAATAAAATTTTCTCCATACCTAGAGCTCGAATTTGAGACCTCTGATTAAGGGTAGAACAATCTCACCACTGCATCACAACCCAATCCATGTTGGTGACAGAGCGTAATTGAATAGTCATTAAGGGAAAGGGGGTACAAAACAAAATTAATTTTGTGGGACTTTCATGGACCCAGAATAGAGAAAATAGCAAAATAAAGACAAACCGAATACTATCTCCATTTAAAAAAGAATGATTTTCTTTCCTTTAATTTCGAGACCTCTGATTAGGAGTGGAACAGTCCCACCACTACATCACAACCATGTTAGTGATAGAGTGTAGTCGAATAGTTATTAAGGAAAGGGGGGAGGGGGGTACAAAACAAAATTAATGTTGTGGGACTTTCATGGACCCAGAATAGAAAAAAAATAGCAAAATAAAGACAACTCAAATACTCCTTTATTTATAAAAGAATGACTTTCTTTTCTTAAATTTCGAGCTTTCTTTTCTTTAATTTCTAGACCTCTGATTAGAGGTGGAACAGTCTTACCATGACATCACAACTCATATTGGTGACAGAGTGTAGTTGTATAGTCATTAAGGGAAAAGGGGTACAAAACAAAATTAATGTTGTGGGACTTTCATGGACCCAAAATAGAAAAAATAGCAAAATAAAGACAAATTGAATACTCCATCCGTTTAAAAAAGAATGACTTTCTTTCCTTTAATCCATTTAAAAAAGAAAGACTTTTTAACTTATTTTTGATAATATTTTAATTGCAACTTTCTTCGTGGCATGTTTAGGACCATGAGATTAAAAAATATTTTGATAAATTTGATATAATTTTAACTTAGGACCACAAGATTCAAAAGTCTTCTTTATTTTCTCATACTCTATGCCAAGTCAAACTAGGTCATTCTTTTTCAAACAAAGGAAGTATATGCTTCAAGGTTAATTTGAATCTTTGCCCTCTTTCTTTTTCTCGTTCTAATATTTTGTGAAAACATAAAAAGTTTCCTTTATTTTAAACTTTTCTTAATTAAAAAAGGGGCTAACTATTCAAAACTACAATACTTTTAATTTTCATGTTTTTGTCTAACTTGACTAGTTATATTGTTAATTAATTGGTTGATTGATGATCAAAGAGTGCCTTATTATCCATTGAAACGAGAGAAAAAAAGGTGAAGACGATAACATTTCATTAATAAAAAGGAAGCATATATCAATTTTATATTGGAATCGAATTGTAGACGGGCAAAGGCACTATAAGTCTAACCCTATACCATCTTCCTTTTACTCATCTCGCCTAATCATTTAATCTAAAATAAGATGAAAATATTATATACACATGTATTGTCTAGTAATTTGTTGAAATTTAACATTTATATAATAATGAAAATCTCACAATTTTGAGAAATCACATTATGTTAAATTATTTGTCCTTTCAACTAGTAGATTGACCAAAAAGAAAAAAGAAATTGACAGTACAAACGATTAGTTGATGAGTAGGTTCTTTCATATACACTCACAGTTCACAGCGACACCACAAATCCATCTTAAAATTAAATATTTGTCATTTACTGTGAAAGAACTAATTATTTTTTCATTTTATCCTTAAAAAATAAATAATTATATTAATTATATAGAAAAGAATTGAAGGTAAATTTTAAAAATTAATCTTATTCATAATTTTTTAAAGAATATATAAAGAAAAGCGTGACGACTAATATGAAACAGAAAGAAATATTATTGTAGTTTCAAAGATGCCTTAGAATTAAGTAGTCAACCATATATTAAAGCTTACTCTTTCACACTTCATTTTAATGTCTATTGTCTAGGCAAATTTATTGTGTAAAATATAAGTAGGTGAATCACGATTAAAGGCATTTTAGTCATTTTCTAAAAGTTCATATACTATTTACTTATCTCAAAGACTCAATACGAAAATCAATTTGATTGTTTTGATGTAAATTTAAATCTTTTGTTTATTTGATGTGGCTCCTGAAGTTGGATTATCATTAATTTCATCAGTACAAATTGAAAGTAGGTGCAAAAAATAATTTTAGTAGCTGCTCACCATTATGAGTAATTTATTATTTTTACAGTGTATGCTTATTTCTTAAAATTAATAATTACTACGTACAAAATCAAACAAGTTTTTCTTAATGCTTAAGTGTCATATGTGATGCAGCTCCTTAGGTCCCCGTATTCCCACCAATCAGTACTTTATTCGTCTCAAATTATTTGACATGTATTTTTTTATAATTCTTAAAGAGAAATTAATAAAGAGTATAAATTAACTAATATGATCTTATTTAGTTTTGATTAGATTAATCTTCTTTAATTAATGTAAGCATAGTTACAAAAATAATTAATTATCTTTTAAATTCTTAAACATGTTAATTATTTTGAGGTAAATTTTTTTAGCAAACATTAATAAATAAGGTTATATATTATTATACCATCTATATAAATGAGTCAAAAAAAGAAGAGAAATCAGTTGGGTCAAGTCAATGACTATTCCCCGATATTTTACTTTGAGTAGCAATTAGCAATAGAAAGTTAGGTGAATTTTTTTTTTTACAGAGTAGTGTAGTTGAGTAGGTTCTTTAATATACACGTGCACTTCACAAAATCATTATTACAACTTACAAGTTTGGTTCAAAAATATTTGTCAATTTAAATATTAAAATATATAGAACAAATTAACTTTCCTATTTTACCTTAAAATTAATTATCTTTAAAAATTAACAATTAATATAATTAGATTGAAAAGAATTAAAGGTAAAGTAGTACAAGAAAATGATTTCTATTCATTATTTCTTTAAGGTTATATAAAAAAAAAAAATGTGACGGCTAATATGGAACGGTTGAAATATTATTATAGTTCCAAGATGACTTAGAATTAAGTAGTCAATCAAGTATGAAAGCTTCCCTTTTCACTGCATTTCAATGTCTATTGTCTAGACAAATTAATTGTATCGAAGATGATCAGTAGGTGAAGGGCAATTAAGAATATTTTATTGAAGAGGGTACTTAGTATATAAATCAATTTGATAGTCTAGGTGTAAATTTGAATCTTTTATTTCTTTATACAAAATAAAATTAATCTTGTGGGACTTTTATGGATTCGAAATAGAAAATAGTAGCAAAATAAAGCCAAATTGAATATATGTTTCAAGGTAAATTTGAATCTTTATCCTATTACTTTTCCTCATTCTGATTTTTGTAAGACCATAAAAAGTCTTGTTATTTTAAACTCCTCTTAACTAAAAAGGCCCAACTATTCAAAACTGCATTGGTTTTAATTTCTTAAGCTTTTGTCCAACTTGACAAGTTATATTGTTCATTGGTGATTAGATGGTGCCTTATTATCTATTCAAACGAGAGGAAAAAAAAGTGAAGATGATAATAGATCATTAATGAAAAAGAAGCATACATCAAGTTTATATTTGGATCAGATTGTAGACGGGCAAAGGCACTAAAGTATAACCCTACACCATTTTCTTACTCATCTCGCCTAATCATTTAACCTAAAATAAGATGAAAATATTATATAAACATGTGCTTTTTAGTAGTCTCTCAAAATTTTTAGTTATAATAATGAAGATCTCACTATTACGAGAAATTATTATGTCAAATTATTTGTCCTTTCGACGATTAGATTGACACTCACACTAAAAAAAGAACTTGGCACTACCAAAAATTATTTTTACTTTCAATGATTAGTTAAGTTCATTTAATACACACGTACAGTTCATAGAGACAACTCAAGTTCATCTTAAAATAGATGTCAATTTACAATAACAAAATTAATGTTGTGGGACTTTCATGGACCCAAAATAGAAAAGAATAACAAAATAAAGATAAATTGAATATATCTGTCAAGGTAAATTTGAATCTTTATCCTATTTCTTTTCCTCATTCTAATGTTTTGTGAAAACGTAAAAGTTTTCGTTATTTTAATTTTTTTTTGTAACTAAAAAAGCCTAACTATTCAAAACTACAATAGTTTTAATTTT
>NW_025841118.1:0-1077 GCF_002878395.1 Capsicum annuum
ATTTATGAGTCGTCCCCATTTTCCTAGTCTAAATAAGCGCCTAATAGGTTTAAAATCTACCCAACCCAATTCAATCGGCTTCAAACGGTAGGTTAATTTATTATAACGAATGGTCGGTAGCAGGGCTTTCCAAATTCATCGTTAATTTTCACTTGTATATTAAATATTAATCATTTAGAGGCTAAGAACCTAACCCATTATTTTATGAATTCACTCCCTTACCATAGGTTTTTCCCCTTTTTTTATTTTTATTTTTTATTTTATCAATTATAATGGGGCTTGAATAAAATTGTACTTCATTCACATTTCACTTAGTCTGATATTATAAAGATAATAAGCTAGTTAGTTTTTTTTTTTTATTTAGATCCAAAGTATTTTCGATCTAATTGTTCTATTCCGAACCAAATGAATTAGCAATATGATAAGTTTATACTTGGTTAATATATGATTAAATATAACTTAACTAAGACTTAGTAATTCAAACATTACGTAAATTGAAAAACTAATAAAATAATGGTGGCATGCATTATATAGTATTGAAAAGAGAATAGATTGCATACTGAGAAAATAGAACATTATTTGATCATTTTCTTTTTAAAAAAGATAAGCTTAATTAACTATAGAATTGATATTAGGACCGTGCATGCATATGAACTTGAATACAAAATTTATAACTTAGGCTTTGATTAAGATTTTCGTTAATACTACTTTAAATAACCAACATAAAATTAGTCAATAATTAAAATTTGTGAGAAACTACCTAAATTAGATATTAACCAAATTTAATGAATCTATCTTCTTAAAGAGATCTAACACTTCTAGTTATGCAGCTAAAATATAGAAGAATCATTCTTCTTAACCTGTGAAAGGTCGATCTACTTAAAACCGCCAAAGACATCTTTTATTATTGCGTTAAGTCTTGAGTTGATTTGCCTCTTATCTCGCTCCTCACAAGGCTAATTAACAAAGTCTCCAATACTATCCACTCCAAAATATAAGTGAAAGAGATAACGTATATGAAATCGATACTAATATTTGTGTGGAGGAAAAGAATTTAAAACCATCAAAATAAAATTC
>NW_025841119.1:0-5098 GCF_002878395.1 Capsicum annuum
AACCATTTTCTAGTGATTTAGTCACTGACCAACTCACATTCAAAACACAAAAATCACCTTTTAAAGTCCTTATACTTAACCATTTTCAAGTGAATAATTCACCTAAAAAACCATATTCAAAACATAAAAACCACCTATAAAGTTCCTATACTTAACCATTTTCAAGTGACTAAGTAACTTACCAACTCATATTTAAAACACAAAAATCACCTTTAATGCTCCTATACTTATCCATTTTCAAGTGACTTAGTCACTCACTAACTCATATTCAAAACACAAAAATCACCTTTAAAGTTCCCATACTTAACCATTTTAGAGTGAATAATTCACCTAACAAACCATATTCATAACACAAAAATCACCTTTAATGTCCCTATACGTAACCATTTTCAATCTGACAAAGTAACATACCAACTCAAATTCAAATCACACAAATCATCTTCAAAATCCCTATACTTAACCATTTTCTAGTGACTTAGTCACTTACTAACTCACATTCAAAACACAAAAATCACCTTTAAATTCCATGTACTTAACAAATTTAGAGTGAATAATTCACCTAACAAACCATATTCATAACACAAAAATCACCTTTAATGTCCCTATACAAAACCATTTTCAAAGTGATAAAGTAACTTACCAACTAAAATTCAAATCACAAATATCATCTTCGAAATCCCTATACTAAATCATTTTCTAGTGACTTAGTCACTTACCAACTCACATTTAGAACTCAAAAATCACCTTTAAATTCCCAATACTTAAACATTTTTAACTGAATAATTCACCTAACAAACATATTCATAACACAAAAATCACCATTAAAGTCAATATACTTAATCATTTTCAAAGTGACAAAGTAACTTTCCAAATCAAATTCAAATTACAAATATGATCTTTAGAATCCCTATAATTAACCTTTTTCTAGTGACTTAGTCAATTACCAACTCACATTCAAAACACAAAAATCACCTTTAAAGTCCCTATTCTTAACCATTTTCAAGTGAATAATTCACCTCACAAACCAAATTCATAACACAAAAATCACCTTTATAGTCTCAATACTTAATTATTTTCAAAGTGACCAAGTAACTTTCCAACTCACATTTAAATCACATAAATCATCTTCAGAATCCCTATACCTAACCTATTTGTAGTAACTTAGTCACTGACCAACTCACATGCAAAACACAAAAATCACAAAAGGTACTTATAGTTAACCAATTTCAAGTGAATAATTCACCTAACAAACCATATTCAAAACATAAAAATCACCTATAAAGTTCCTATACTTAACCCTTTTCAAATGACTAAGTAACTTACCAACTAAAATTAAAAACACAAAAATCACCTTTAAGGCCCCTATACTTAACCATTTTCTAGTGACTTAGTCACTTACTAACTCACATTCAAAACACAAAAATCACCTTTAAAGTCCCCATACTTAACCATTTTAGAGTGAATAATTCACCTAACAAACCATATTCATAACACAAAAATCACCTTTACTGTCCCTATTCTTAACCATTTTCAATCTGATAAAGTAACTTACCAACTCAAATTCAAATCACACAAATCATCTTCAAAATCCCTATACTTAAACATTTTCTAGTGACTTAGTCACTTACCAACTCACAGTCAAAATACAAAAATCACTTTAAAGTCCACATACTTAACCATTTTCAAGGAAATAATTCATCTAACAAACCATATTCATAACACAAAAATCACCTATAATGTCCCTATACATAACCATTTTCAAAGTGACGAAGTAACTTACCGACTCAAATTCAAATCACAAATATCATCTTCAAAATCCCTATACTAAATCATTTTCTAGTGACTTAGTCACTTACCAACTCACATTTATAACACAAAAATCACCTTTAAATTCCCAATACTTAAACATTTTCAAGTGAATAATTCACCTCACAAACCAAATTCATAACACAAAAATCACCTTTATAGTCTCAATACTTAACTATTTTCAAAGTGACCAAGTAACTTTCTAACTCACATTTAAATCACATAAATCATCTTCAGAATCCCTATACTTAACCTATTTGTAGTAACTTAGTCACTGACCAACTCACATTCAAAACACAAAAATCACAAAAGGTCCTTATACTTAACCAATTTCAAGTGAATAATTCTCCTAACAAACCATATTCAAAACATAAAAATCACCTATAAAGTTCCTATACCTAACCCTTTTCAAATGACTTACTAACAAATTTAAAAGACAAAAATCACCTTTAAGGCCCCAATACTTAACCATTTTCTAGTGACTTAGTCACTTACTAACTCACATTCAAAACACAAAAATCACCTTTAAAGTCCCCATACTTAACCATTTTAGAGTGAATAATTCACCTAACAAACCATATTCATAACACAAAAATCACCTTTAATGTCCCTATACTTAACCATTTTCAATCTGACAAAGTAACTTACCGACTCAAATTCATATCACACAAATCATCTTAAAATCCCTATACTTAACCATATTCTAGTGACTTAGTCACTTACCAACTCACACTCAAAACACAAAAATCACCTTTAAAGTCCATATACTTAACGATTTTCAAGGAAATGATTCATCTGACAAACCATATTCATAACACAAAAATCACCTTTAATATCCCTATACTTAACCATTTTCAAAGTGACAATGTAACTTACCAACTCAAATTCAAATCACAAATATCATCTTCAAAATCCCAATACTAAATCATTTTCTAGTGACTTAGTCACTTGCGAACTCACATTTATAACACAAAAATCACCTTTAAATTCCCAATACTTAAACATTTTCAACTGAATAATTCACGTAACAAACATATTCATAACACAACAATCACCGTTTAAGTCAATATACTTAATCATTTTCAAAGTGACTAAGTAACTTCCAACTCAAATTCAAATCACAAATATGATCTTCAAAATCCCTATACTTATCCATTTTCTAGTGACTTAGTCACTTACTAACTCACGTTCAAAACACAAAAATCACCTTTAAAGTCCCCATACTTAACCATTTTAGAGTGAATAATTCACCTAACAAACCATATTCATAACACAAAAATCACCTTTAATGTCCCTATACTTAACCATTTTCAATCTGACAAAGTAACTTACCAACTCAAATTCAAATCACACAAATCATCTTCAAAATCCCTATACTTAACCATTTTCTAGTGACTTAGTCACTGACCAACTCACATTCAAAACACAAAAATAACCTTTTAAAGTCCTAATACTTAACCATTTTCGAGTGAATAATTCACCTAACAAACCATATTCATAACACAAAAATCACGTTTAATGTCCCTATACTTAACCATTTTAAATCTGACAAACTAACTTACCAACTCAAATTCAAATCACACAAATCATTTTCAAAATCCCTATACTTAACCATTTTCTAGTGACTTAGTTACTTACCAACTCACAGTCAAAACACAAAAATCACCATTAAAGTCCCTATACTTAACCATTTTCAAGGAAATAATTCATCTAACAAACCATATTCATAACACAAAAATCACCTTTAATGTCCCTATACTTAACCATTTTCCAAGTGACTATGTAAATTACCAGCTCAAATTCAAATCGCAAATATCATCTTCAAAATCCCTAAATTAAATCATTTTCTAGTGACTTAGTCACTTACCAACTCACATTCATAATACAAAAATCACCTTTGAATTCCCAATACTTAACCATTTTCAAGTGAATAATTCACCTAACAAACATATTCATAACACAAAAATCACTATTAAAGTCCTTATACTTAATCATTTTCAAAGTGACTAAGTAACTTACCAACTCAAATTCAAATCACAACTATCATCTTCAAAATCCCTATACTTAACCATTTTCTAGTAACTTAGTCACTGACCAACTCACATTCAAAACACAAAAATCACCTTTTAAAGTCCTTCTACTTAACCATTTTCAAGTGAATAATTCACCTAACAAATCATATTCAAAACTTAAAAATCACCTATAAAGTTCCTATACTTAACCCTTTTCAAATGACTAAGTAACTTACCAACTCAAATTTAAAACACAAAAATCACCTTTAATACCCTTATACTTAACCATATTCTAGTGACTTAGTCACTTACTAACTCACATTCAAAACACAAAAATCATCTTTAACGTCCCCATACTTAACCATTTTAGAGTGAATCATTCACCTAACAAACTATATTCATAACACAAAAATCACCTTTAATGTCCCTATACTTAACCATTATCAATCTGACTAAGTAACTTACAAACTCAAATTCAAATCACACAAATCATCTTCAAAATCCCTATACTTAACAATTTTCTAGTGACTTAGTCACTTACCAACTCACAGTCAAAACACAAAAATCACCTATTAAAGTCCTTATACTTAATCATTTTCAAGTGAATAATTCACCTAACAAACCATATTCAAAACATAAAAATCACCTATAAAGTTCCTATACTTAACCATTTTCAAATAACTAAGTAACTTACCAACTCAAATTTAAAACACAAAAATCACCTTCAATGCCCCTATACTTAACCATTTTCTAGTGACTTAGTCACTTACTAACTCACATTCAAAACACAAAAATACCTTTAAAGTCCCCATACTTAACCATTTTAGAGTGAATAATTAACCTAACAAACCATATTCATAACACAAAAATCACCTTTAATGTCCCTATACTTAACCATTTTCAATCTGACAAAGTAACTTACCAACTCAAATTTAAATCACACAAATCATCTTCAAAGTTCCTATACTTAACCATTTTCTAGTGACTTTGTCACTTACCAACTCACAGTCAAAACACAAAAATAACCTTTAAAGTCCATATACGTAACCATTTTCAAGTATATAATTCACCTAACAAACCATATTCATACCACGAAAATCATCATTAAAGTCCTTATAATTAACCATTTCGAAAGTGACTAAGTAACTTACCCTCTCAAATTCGAATCACAAAAATCATCTTCAAAATTCCTATACTTAACCATTTTCTAGTGACTTAGTCACTTACCAACTAACATTCAAAATACAAAAATCACCTTCAAAGTCCATATACTTGTCAAT
>NW_025841120.1:0-1368 GCF_002878395.1 Capsicum annuum
ATCTCTTTCTAGTAATTAAAATATATTTCAAGATAGGTTAATACTGTCAAAAATTTATCTTTTCTCTTATGGCCAAACAATTCTACCTATTGAATTTATTAATAGAATCGTGGCACATTCCAACACTTTCTCTTTTCCAATGGAAAAACTAGTGATATTTAGCATCATGATACTTGTATTCACAATGCAAGATTGAAAGGTCCAGCACTTCTTATGCCAGGGTAATTTTTGATCACACTAACAAAATTATTGCTTTAATTCAAACACCACAAGCTTTATACTTATATATGTTTATATGTATATATATACATATATATATAATTAACAGAAACTTTGATGAAATTTGACAAACAAGATTAAAGAAGCAGAGCAGTCTGCAATTCAATTTAACAGATCGAGGACAGATACACATCTTAGTCTACAAGAAATTAATCATTAGAATAGTCTAATAAACAAGACTAATACATATAGAGACAGAAGATACAATATTGTGTTTTTCTAGAAAACTCATTTCTCAATCAATCGAAAATCCATTATTCCTCAATATAAAAACATCGTTAATCTTTGATTTTGTTACTTTGTTCTTCTTCTTCATCTTTTTAAATCAATAACCCATTAGTAAAAAAGGGCAGAGGGGGGCTAGGCCTGACCTCGATACAACAGACAACCATTAGTGATATCAATCATAAGTGATATCACCCCACCAGAAGGTATAAATAATTATATTGCCTTCTGGTACATACATAAATCTTTGCTAGCTAACAAAGAAGTTGGATTTGTCATATTTACATCTAAGACTAGGCATCATCCATTTATCTAATTGGATGCAGCCTCTAGCCTGTCTAGGAAGATGAAAAAGGGACTTAGTGATAAGAATCTGCGTAGAGGTGGAAGCCAATTTGGCTAACTAGTCAGCAACTTGATTCCCCTCCCGAAAACAGTGAGTTCCATGAATCCCTATTCTATTCTTGATACTTTTGAAGTTGTCCACAACTTTTTTCAGCTTCATATTAGTGACAAGATTGTTGTTCAGCTTGTTGGTTATGATTGTGGAGTCTAGTTCGAGAGTGAAATTAGTGTATCCTTGATATTCACAACGCCTCTGCCATATTACTGCTACTACAACGGAACGAAATGGAAAATGCCATAACCATATCGCCTCGCCTATTCCATGCGATTCCACCAATACCAGCCTTACCACTTTCATGTAAGTAACTACCGGTATTGATTTTTAATACAGTCAGCTTGTGGGAAGCTCCAAGTAAACTGATGTAACTTTTGAAATGGCCTGAGCTTCTTTATTGTGAGACACAGAATTGGCCAGTGATTGATGTCTTGCAAGTCTTTAAAATATTTCATCATTACAGA
>NW_025841121.1:0-1847 GCF_002878395.1 Capsicum annuum
TAAGGGATTACCTCTACTCTATGCGCTAGGAATGCACCGACGTAAACCTAACTAAGATCAAAAACAAAAAGAAAACTCAAATATTGTAACAACTTTAATTCACAAATAAACACCGTATTTGCTGGCAATGACGCCAAAATTTGGTGATGTCTAGGATATACCTCCACTTTGAAGATGATACACTTGTTGTCAAATATAGTAACATAAAAAATATTGGGGTCGAATCCCAAGGGAATACATGGAATCATGGCTCTCAACTATTGTAATCGATGGGCAAAACTGGAAAGGTAAATTGGGGCTTTTTGGTATCAATATCGAACTAGCAGTAACTACCAACTTCGATTATAATCAGTCGTGAGTGAACACTAGGATTGTGTTTCCCCTGGCTTCTCAACTCCATAGGATTATCGTGTTTTATGAACAAACCTGAAACCTTACATGTAGAATCGGTAAGTTATATACCTTTTATAGTCTTTTGGACGAGTAGAAAGATTTCAAACTTTAACTTTTGAGTCTTACGATGTCGCCTTACTAACCCTTATCTTGATTCCAGTTAAGACGAGTAGAAAGATTTCAAACTTTAACTTTTGAGTCTTACGATGTCGCCTTACTATCTTGATTCCAGTTAACTATTTCCTTTTGAGTCTCTAGTTATTAGATAAAATCCAACCATCTTACTTAGATAGTACTTAGTAGAGTGGATCAAACGTTAAACTCTAAATTATTGTTGTCATTATCTTTTGCTAGTCACTACTCGTCTTTTGGAGTAAGTAGCAATAATCTAAGTGGTATCCTAATGCTTGTAACTGCTAGAATAGCTATTAAAGTAAAGATAATTCAATGCATGGAAGAGTATTAGTTCTGAACAACAATCACACTTCCCCTACTTCGTCTGCCAGGGTTTCCACAACCCTAGCTAAGATTTTTAGCTGCTCATACTTGCGAAGTAATCAACAACATTCATGATTGAAAGCATAAGATGAAAGCACAATAATAAAAAGTAACAACCCAAACCAGTAACTTAATTAATCTACTGAAATCAATACAAGAGAATTCCAAGACCAAAACCAAATATCAAAATCAAAATATGTCTGTAAGTATCAATTCTGCATAACTTCTACTAAAAAGCACATAAAGGGTATTCATAGAACATGAGGAAATCCTAAAAACAAAGCCAATATGAAATAGGAGAAAAAAGGGTCGGAGACTACTTGGATCCCTATATATGCCCTGGCTTTGGGCGCATGTGGTACATGCAGCTTGCAGGGTGGGTGCATGTAGTTATCGCATGTGCCTGTACGAAAAAATCCTACAGGTTAGCTCTAGGGATTTTGGACTTCTGACATATGCTTTTCCCATATGTGCTACATGCAGTCTGCTTGTTGACTTAGCATGTGCCAAAAGTTATTTTTCATCTCTTCTTCAATTGCCGCATATGATTTGGTCATGAACAATCAGGAAAGTGTCATGAACATCCATGATTTCTCCCATAAGTAGCCAAAAACACCATTTTTTATATTTTTCACAAACTTAGCATCCAAAATTTGATTTCCTGTAAAACATACCCAAAATGCATCATATCTAACAAAACAACCTCAGAAACTTTAATATTTTCCTCATTTTAAGTGTCGAAAGTGCTATATTTGTATAGCGCATCAATTATCAATTTCCATACCAAAACCATTTATTTGGAGAATCCATTATACCACTAAATTCATTCACTATCCATATGCACCCAACAAGTTCATTAATCGTCATGCATAACAATTCAATAATAATCATAGAAAAATATTTACACTAAATACATTCTAAACCATCAACCCATAGTTCAAAACCAAACATAAAAA
>NW_025841122.1:0-4846 GCF_002878395.1 Capsicum annuum
GTTTCATCAAATAATGGAGTCATCCACATCTGCCAGTCAAATTCATGTGTTCCCCCAATTTCGTAATGCTAGAAGTACTCTTCCTTGTTCAGTCAATATTTCAGGCATCAATTTTAACTTGGAGATTGATCTACTTGTCAAATTTACTTACACTTGTGTTGACAACATTATCAAAGAGTACCCCTTTCATACTAAGTGGTATGGGAAGTACAACTTATTATCATGGGATATTGTTGACACAGAGCTGCCTTCGGAAACTATCTTTCATTGTCCACTAGAAAGAATTAAGTGGGATGGTCTTGAGAAAATGTTGGCGAGCAAACATGATTTAATCAAACAAATTTTGGAGTATGCTCGTACAAGACAGAACCTTGCACCTCCTTTGCAAGATGATGATACAGCTTATGTGAGCCTGATAATTGTTGAGAAACTTTATGTATCTCCCCAAGAATTTGAACTTACCAAATCCAGAATTGTTAAAAACAAATATGATGAGATTGGAGAAATAGGTTGGAGAGTTACTTATAAAGCAATCAAGGGATTGGGACAATCACACGAACAGTCTTTGTATGAAAAATTACAATGGATTGAAGCCCGTGAAGGGGATATAAAATATGTTGTGAGGAACACAATAAATTGTTGATGCATGCATTTTGATGATAATTATGAAAGGGAACTAGTAAAGACTTTAACTGAGCAAGCTAGGAGAGAATTCATGTTGCTACCTGCAGTAAGATTAATAATGCAGTCTTTTGGACCCAGCCCGTAGAAAAGCCAGTCCAAATCATTCCTTAGGAGGAGGAGGTCGTAGTGCCTCAGAGGAACACGTCTGGTGGGGCGCAGGGGTATTCTTCTGGGAGACATTTTTTTTATTTGGGTGAAGAGGAAGAAGAAGAGACGATTTCTGATATTTTCGGTTTAGGAAAAACTGAAGGGTTGCATAGAAAGAGGGCCTGTACTTATAGACCTATAGATTGCGTCCGTTCATATATCCACCTAATGGTAGGTCGACGTGTCTGACAAGAGAAAACGTTTCGTATGCGTATACCAGCTGGTTTTCCTCGTGAAGAGACATTTTGTGCAGCTTTTTAATAAATGGGAATGGGAAACAAGGGAAATAATGATTCATTGCATCGATTGGAGAGATAAAACGGGAAAATGACCAACATAACGTGTTAGATCAGCAATAATATAATCAATACATAATATTTTATAGACCATATATTATATATACCGTAGACTATAGATAGTCTATCGTCGACAAAGCTTTAGGTCAATAATAACTGAACGTTAAAATCTACAGAAATGAACATTCATTCCCCAAAATAGTAGCTTTACAACTGAAGCTAAAAAAAAGCCTATTTATGATTTGATGCCCATTCTACACGCAGTTCTTTTTTGTCCAGATTTCTTGCATATTGAACACCTATTCCTCCTTTTGGACTTGAATGCCTCACCGACGCCCTTAGTGCGTTTGGATTTCATCCTTTCGAGTTTGGGATCGTATGGGGGTGGAGAAATTTTGATGTCTACCAATTCCTGTGGCACAGTCCATTCAACCTCCGGAGGGACCATGTTAATTTCTTCTGAGTATGCGAGGAGGTAACTTTCATCTTTATAAATTGGCGAAGAGTAGTTGTAGATAGAGTTACCATAATCTTCTTTATCTCTGTACTTTGCTTGCAAAGCTACCATCGAGTGTTCGCACGGCATTTCACCAAGTCAAATTTCTGACAAGAACAGCTCCTCTCCAAGAGATTGACCTTGGAAGTAACGCCATTGCCGAACACCGTATACTCGTCGATAACCCCGTTTGGATTACCCACATACAAGGAATCGCTCGCACTCTTATTATCCTTTAGGATCCTTTCTGCAGAAGGCACAAATATGTTCTTTTTACCACCAACAAATGCATGTCGCTCCCTAAACTTTTCACCAAATTTTTTAGATGTACGACACGGGGTACTCCATTTCATCCATCAAAATCGAGTTGAGTGACTCGGCGATGTTTGTGGTCATCACGTCGTACCTATTGCTCAAAAAGTATGCTCTACTCCATTTTTCAAAACCAAGCACATTTTCAAGGACATGAGCTGCCTCGGGGCATTTACTCTTCAATTCCACAAAATTATCGCTAAACCCATCAAAGGAATAAGGTTTTGCCGAGGCGTAGAATAGATAAAGATGTTCTCCGCAGTATTGATTTATGCGAAGATTCTTAGCGAGGTGCCTCATGCAAAGTCTGTGATGTGCACGACTGTATACATGGGAGAAGGCATTGGTGATGCTAATGTGCCTGTTGGAGATGACACATAGATCTGGTTCATTTTCTATGATAGACTTCAGCTTCTGGAAGAAGAAGGTCCAAGAAGCATCGTTCTCTTTATCGACGACACAAAAGTCAATCGAAAATATATGATTTTTGGTGTTCTGTGCAACGGCGCTCAGCAGAACGCCCCTGTACTTGCCATACAAATGTGTGCCATCAACGACAATTACCTTTCTCATGTGGGCATATCCTTGTATGCAAGCTCTGAATGCTAAGAAGTAGTAAACGAAAGATCCATCCATCCGGTTTACCATGATAGAGTAAGAAGACCCGGGATTCAATAACTCCACCATGTGGGAAAAAGCCGGCAAACAAGCATATCTATGCTTCGGTGTCCCGCAAATGATGTTCTTTGCAATTACACTTCCTTTCCAACACATCCAATAGCTTGCGTTGCAACGTAACTTCTTAAATATAATTCTTTGAATTTCTCTTATGCTTGGACCCTTACCATCTTAAAAATGATTTACGCATACTAAAGCAATCAATTCGGATGAGACTTTTTTGTGCTTGCGGGTGGCATTTTCAACGCCGCACGTGTGCATCCCGACATACTTGTATATGCAAAATCTGTCCGAGGTGTCATACTTTTTTGCCCGCAAAAGCCAGCCACAACCACGAGATAAGCATTGTGCCTTCATCAATTTTGTGCAGCTCTTCTCCATATAATAATCAAAAGACTACCTCGCCCCTGCTGCGTCTAGTTGCATTTTCAGCTTTTTTTTATCGGTGAATGTTTGACCACAACAGAAATTGGTTCCGTCGGTGAATGAGTGTCCTGCTTATGATTCCGTTTCACGGTCTTCTTCATCTTCTTACGAGTCCGATGAAAAGTCTTCCATATGCGTAGAATAATCTTCCATATTAATTGTATCATCGACATTGGTCTCGTAATCATTCAAATCATCGTTGATCAAATCATCGTCGACCGCCGGGCGCTGCGGTGGGGGTGCTGATGAATTCAGCAGTCCTTCGAAGGACCTCTCAACCATATTTATCCTTAAAATTGGCCTAAAGCCATCTACATCAGCATCCATTATGTACGTCAGCACACGTACATTGCTGTTTATGATCGTAGGATTTACCTTTTCCCTCGAATGCATTACATAACTAATCACCACGTCGCTCGGCGCGCAATCTAGATCCCCACTCTACATTACGCTTGCAACAAATTCATCGTACGAACTGTTGCAGCGAACAGGAATGAGAATTGTCACCTTGGTAAATGATCTCCATTTCCAACATTTCGAAGTCTCCACCCATTCTCCCATGAAATCACCAGAAACCAGAACAAATTCTGTAATAGACATCCTAGAATTAAGCTTCGGTCGATGGTAGATTATGCTTATGGTCTATGTCGTGTTGTATGCACGGTCGATGACTGCGCAGATTTTCGTACAAACACTTGAAATTACAAATATTGCTTGTAATCAATGATTGTTGGGTTTATGGAATAAAGAAATGAACTTGGAGTCACCTGAGTTGCTGTAATGCACTTTCTAAAGTGGTTTTGAGTAATGTGAGTGATTTAAAGATTTTTAACAATAGTGGAAAGTGTGTTTAAGAAGATAGGAAATAAATGGGTAACAATGGATGCAATGGACTAGCTTATGATGTTTGTAGACTAATTTACAGCTGATCGCTGGAAAAGTGGCTGGAATCGGAGCTTTTTGGTGGGAAAAATAACCAGTTTCTATTTTTAGCTTTTGGAATTATTTTTTTAATATTTTTGGAAACCTAGATATTATTTTTATATATATAGTGGTGGATGATGGAGTGGGTTGAAGTGTATTATTAGAAACTTGTGGGTGAATTTATTAAGTTGGAAGTATTGGATTAAAGTGAATTATTATAAAGATTGGGGCTGAAATTGTTAAGTTAGAAAAGTTGGTGGTGAGGTGGAATTAAGTGGGTATTTGGCAAAGGATTTAAAACTTGTGGGTATTTGACAAAATAGTTTAGATAAAGAGTCTTTTTGGCATAAAGGCCCTAGACAACTTGCCAAGAATATCTGGAAGGAGGTTATAAATTGGATTGCTCCCTGTAAACTTAAAGTTCAAAGAGAAAAAAACAGTATTATTTGATGTGTGTGTACAGTCAAAAACATGCAACAGCAGACGAAATAATCTCAACAGTAGAAAAACAAGAAAGAGATAAGATCGATTGACTTCTTTATTACCAACTGATGAAAGAAAAGTTTGGTAGATATGCTACCTTTCTTTGACAACTCATGAAAGAAAAGTTTGGCAAGATTTGAAATTCTTTCATCTTCATCTTCCAGGCAGATGTGAATTCAGAGATTTTGTGCTCGGTGTGTGTGGAATCTTTAATGGTTTTCTTTTTGTTATTTTATTTTTTTTCCTCCCCCTGTTATTTGAATGATGATGATATATGGTGAGTATATACTAGTGTGATTTTTGAGTAAAAAGGTGCCAAGATTCTATTAATAAATTCAATAACTAGAATTGTCTTGCCATAAGAGAAAAAACAAATATTTGACAGAATTAACCTATCTTA
>NW_025841123.1:0-1188 GCF_002878395.1 Capsicum annuum
TTATCCAATGGAACTGAATAATATTCTTCAGAGAAAATTTATTTTTAAGGTGATTGTCAAGAACGAAAACATTCAGAACCATGATGAGGTGTACAGTGTTGTTAAAATTCTAGATGATAAAGATTTGATCAAGAAATGTTCTCCTAATGGATCTGATACCTCCCGTGTAAGTAACCTTTCTTCAAACACACCTAATCATTTGATATATTTTTATACTTATATTTTTCTAAACTGTGGTTATAGGACCATCACTTTACCAATTTTGAAGAATCATATGCTGAGAAGAATTACAAGGTAATTAAATTGTATGACTTTATATTACCTAAATATATAATACAGACAACATATCTAAATATCTTTATTTATATATGGTCACTAAATGTTTTTTAAGGATTTGGATAATATATTGTTTATCGAACTTCTATATTTTAAATTGTTTTCTTTTGAATTCTATAGGAATCCACCAAAGACAGTGACATGTTAACTTCTTTGAAGACGTATGCAAAGAGGAATAGATCTTCCAAGAAGGATAAATCTATCATAGTTGATGAAAATGTCCATGGTCAACTCTCAAGCAACAAGATCCACAAAGGCGCTAAAAAGAAAAACAAATTGTCATTAGCTGCCTCTAAATGAATTATCTTACATTGTTTCTGTAGTATACTTTATATTAATCTAGCAGTTTGTTAGGGTTAGTGACATATATCATAAGTTATTTATATCCTGTTAAGGTGATACATTTCACACCTTTTTATATTAAATACAAATAAGTGTTTTCTACAATATTCTATGCTCTGTGATCTTCAAACACAAGTTTCAATTATTTCTTACATAATATATATGTCACACTGTCAATGTGAATATAAAAAAATTATGCAGGCAACAAGCTTTTATTATTAAAGTTTATCTAAGGAAAATATCAATACTTGTGAAATATGAATACTTGTGAAATAATCAATTTCAATAATAAGATCTAACCGGTGCACCAGAAGTTTCACTTTAACCAATTATAAGTTTTGAACTTGCTGCTCAATTGTAACATCAATGAAGCATTGTCATTTCCACTATATTATGATATTATAAGCTTCAGCAGATACGACAATTTATGTCGGAGATATATCAGAAACCAGGGCCTGAAATAAAAAAAGATATAAAGACATGCTCATACATATTAACAATATAAATAGG
>NW_025841124.1:0-17724 GCF_002878395.1 Capsicum annuum
TTATTATAAAAAGTTCGTTGAGGGGTTTTCTTATATTTCTGCACCTTTAAGAAAGTCAACACATAAAGAAGCTAAGTTTCAATGGGATGAAATGTGTGAAATAAGTTTTCAAGATTTGAAGAATAAGTTGACTTCTACATCTATATTGGTACTTCCGGATGGCACGGAAGGCTATGCGGTATATTGTGATGCTTCAGTAGTTGTCTTAGGATGTGTTTTGATGTAACATGGTAAAGTAATTGCTTACGCCTTAAGACAATTGCGGCCCCATGAGAAGAATTATCCAACACATGATCTTGACTAACAACAGTTATATTTGCTTTAAAATATGGCACCACTATTTGTATGGGGTACATGATTATATATATACCGACCACAAGAGCTAGCAGTACCTCTTGGGCCTAATAGTTTTTAATCCATAAAGGCCCAATGATACGGGGAAGGTGGGTGAGTGCGAGAGCGAATTGACCCGAGACTTGGAGTGTACACGTGAAGTGCAAAGGAAGGCCTAAGTAGGCTCCAAAACCAGTCCATACAATGCACTCCAAGGGATCCCACTTAACTAACGGGTCATTCTGGACATTTCACACTATTCTTGTAATACACTATAAATACAACCTTCTAGGGTTTCATTCATTAGACTTGGCTGAATATTGATGTTGTATCATACTTAGAAACATTTCTCTCTTATGAGAAAGACTCCCATAGCCGAAATCTATGTAACTAGGATTTTCAACTTGAGGGTGGAATCTCTCGTGTAGGATTCATGCTCGGAAACATTGGGTGCATTGAGAGATCAAAGTCCTTTTTATTCCTGCGTAAGAGATAGGTTAGTGTTGTGTGTTATTAAAGGTCCAAGAGTGTAACAATTCTTGGGTTGTTAATATTATTGCCTCATTTGGTCTATCTATCTATCTTTACATTTCAGATTTGTAGTGGACTGTTTTGTGTCTTTGTTTAATTTGAATTTTGTAATCATTGTGTTCATTGTGTTTATTGTGTATTGTGGCGGTTTTGGTGTTAGAACACACCTCTTTATTTTATTATTGTGTTGTTGTAGCGAATTCGAGAGTGGTCTCCATCTTGGTCCTCAAATCCTTAAGATTAGTGGACTATTTTGGAGTTTTTTCATGTTTCTCTTATTTTTTCCGCATCATTTGGTATCAAAGTCATCATTGATTTTTTTTCTAACAAGATCAATCTTGGGCTTGCAACTTGAAAAAAAAAAGGAAATTTCCAGAAAATAGCAATCTATCCACTTTCTGTTCTTTGCCGAAAATTGTGTTCTTGTTGTGTCTTGACCAAGATTTTTACTTGTCTTTAGTGTTTCTAGTGTTAGTATTGTTCTTCACTAACACTTTGAGTCTATATTGTTGTTGATGTTGTTATTGTGAACTTGGACTTGACAGATTATTGTTGGTATTGTTGTTGCGAATTTAAAAATTTGGACTGTTTTGGATGTGTGGTGTGTTGTTGGTTCAAGGTTTGAACGTGTATTGTGGAGATTGTGTCGTTGATTTTAAGCTTGGAAAAGTGTTGTTGATGTTTGGGGTCCAACTTGAACCTTAGAACTTCAAGACTCAAAGTTTGTGTTCTTGGTGTTCTTCACCATCTCTACATGTTGTTGAAGAAAAGGTGGTTGTTGATCTTATAAGTTGAAGAAAGAGAGTGTGAATTGATGTTAGTCTTGCAAGGAATAAATCCAAGATTTAAGGTGTAAGACTTGTGGCTCAAAGACTTTTCCTACAACCACCAAAGACTTTATCAATCATTTCCCAACACTCCCTAGACTAGACTTCTACTTTATCAACCATTTTCCTAACACTCCCTAGACTAGACTTCTACTTTTCAGTTTTTTCTTATTTCAACAACCTTGTGTTTTGGGACAAACTAATTTTTATTGTTTCAAGAACCTTGTCTTGTGGGACTAGTACAAGACAAAAGTCATCCTTTTAACAGTGGACTTGTTGAGATTCAAGACTTGTGTTTTCCTTCCAAAACCAATTTTCATCCTTTCTAAATTACAATGGGACCAAGACTTGAAATTGAAATATAAAATTGAGAAACCGCAATCAATACATGACTGCCACATCATCATTTTTTACTGTTCATGTAACAATTTTGGATTAAATTTTAGATTTCTTAGTTTAATTTTATTGTCTCTTAGTTCGTTTGTTGGTTCGAACACTAATTGACAACCTAGTAATCTCCTACTAGCTTGTAAGTTAGTTTTGTGTCCATTTGTTTGTGTTTACATTTGTAGCTTGTAAGTTAGTTTTGTGTCCATTTGTTTGTGTTTACATTTGTTGTGTACTTTTATCTTTTTGAATTCGTTGTTAGTTTTTGACTCAAGTCCTACAAGATTTCGTTTGAGTTTCAAACAAAAATCCATTCTGGGATAAGAGTAGACTCGACACTCAATCACTCACAAAGTACAAGCCGGCTTTCAACACTTGTGAAACCAAGTGTGAGGTAAAACTAAGAGTGAGAGTGTGGTGAGGCATTTTTGATCTAATAAGTTTATTTGTTTTCTTTATTTGTTGTGTCTTTTTGTTAGGTATAATGGCTGCCCATAATTTCAATGCCACATGTGATCGTATCAATGACAATATTAAAGATTTTAAATGACACATTGAAATTATACGCCCATTTCTACCCAAACTCTACCCATAAAATCCAATTGTCCAAGCACCTTGTATTGAGAGCTTCCTGGAGGAAGTTGCTGCCTAACTTGTGAGTAAAACCTGCCCACCACTTGAGGATATGTGTGATGTGATTAATAAATCTCAAGTGAGTGAAGGATTTAAAGATGTTGGCCAAGGAAAAAGGAGTGAACCTATGAGCCTATGTTGTTATAAAGATTCTAATGTTTGTTTGGCTCATAGGGTTAATCATGTGCTTGACATATCTTTGAAACTTGATAATGATTCCTTAGAGAGTGAAAGATCCAAATCTGTCCATGGGTTAGATCATTCACTCTTTAGGCACAATGTCTTTTTTGAAGATAGTTTATTTACTCTTAATAAACCTAGTTGTGCAAGTGAAGTTGATGGCATGGCTTGTCTTAGTAGCTATAGCCTATATGCTAACCCACTATGGTGTGACAACATTCCTCCTCAAGATGGAAATCTCTTCTTGGAAGATGAGAGTCCTTTTAAGGGTAGGGAATGTGTAGTCTTGGAAAGAAATAGTCAATCGGGTGAAGATGACCATGATTTGCTTGATTACTTGGGAAACCCGAAATGTGATTGTTCTTGTAAAAATGTTTTTGTGAATGATTCCTTTGCTGCCCATGGTGATTTATATTTATGTGGGGATTATTCTCTAGAAATAAAAGGTGATGCATGGATAGAAATTCCATCTACTTCTTCTTTATCTGTTCCCTTTGTTGAGTGTACTGGTGGTGATGGACTTGAAGCTAGTGTGTACATGCATAAGGACACCATACCTGAAGTTAGCTTGTGGACACCTTTCTCTACCCTCTTTGTGCTCATGATATTTCCACTAATGATCTAGAGGGTATGCCTAATTTTGACGACGACACCTTAGGGAAAAGGGAGAGTGGCCAAAACCCATGTCCATGGCTACTTCTCCCATTCGATCCTGGTACTATCTTAGAGTATGGTAGGAGTTGTCTCAGCCCATGCTCATTATTTATTAATGTTCGTCATAGCCACTTCCTTTGTGACATTTGTACTAAGCTTTTCATGATCAACCCAAAGGATTCTTGGTTGTACTTCAAGTGTGTACCACCTTGGCATGATGACGTTATTTGTTAGATTGATTTTTGTTGCACTAAACCTAATCGTTATGCCATGAGAATGTGTGCTTGCTTTTCTTCTCTTTTGATTTTGCAAGGTATGGATTCGAGGTCGAATACTTTTCAAGAAGGAGAAGATGATATGGGTTCGACCACGAAGGTGGGTGAGTGCGAGAGTGAATTGACCCGAGACTTGGAGTGTACACGTGAAGTGCAAAGGAAGGCCTAAATAGGCCCAAAAATCAGTCCATACAATGCACTCTAAGGGAGCCCACTTGAAGACTTTGACTAAGGGGTTATTTTGGACATTTTACAATATTCTTGTAATACACTATAAATACAACCTTCTAGGGTTTCATTCATTAGATTTCGCTGAATATTGATATTGTATCACACTTAGAAACATTTCTCTCTTATGAGAAAGGCTCCCATAGCTGAAATTCATGTAACTAGGATTTTCAACTTAAGGGTGGAATCTCTCGTGTTGGATTCATGCTCGGAAACGTTGGGTGCATTGAGAGATCAAGGTCCCTCTTTTTCCTACATAAGAGATAGGTTAGTGTTGTGTGTAGTATTAAAGGTCCAAGAGTGTAACGATTCTTGGGTTGTTAATATTATTGCCTCATTTGGTCTATCTAGATATCTTTACATTTCAGATTTGTAAGAAAGTTACTGTTCACGTTTTTAGGGTTTTTCAATTTTTGAGACTTGATTTTTGTTTGTTTTGTGTGTTTCTAGTGTTAGATCCTTGTTCCCTAACACTATTAAAGTCTAGAAATTGAAAATCCCAACAAAAAAAAGTGTCAAAATAAAAAATTACCCCCTCCCCCCAAAAAAAAATACTAAACTTGTTTTTGAACCTAGGTTAAATTTTGAATTTTTGATTTTTTTTTTGTGTGTTTTTAGTGTTAGATTTGTGTTCTCTAACACTATAGGAGTCTATGGTTTGAATTTGAGCTAAATTGAAGGTAATTTGAGCCATCCACCATTGTTGATCTTGACTTTGAAGAAACTTGAAGGTGAGATCTCATTGTGGAAGGTTGTTGACGTTTTTGGAGATGAAAACATGATATTTGTGGTTGGATTGTCAACGTGAGCTTGGATCTTCAAGAAAAATCAAATTCCGAGTTCATTTGCTTAAGGGTCAACTTTGGGTCAAACTTTGAATGTTCTTGGTGTTCTTCATGTATTGTTGAACAAGAACATTCAAAAAGTGTTGTTTGATCTAAAAAGGAGGAGACAGAGAGTGTACTACTTGTTTGTCTCAAAGAATATTCCAAGTATATTCCAAGTCTTCCAAAGAAAGAAAAGAATTCAAAAGGCATCAAAAGGAATATTCTCAAAGAAGAGGACAAGGGAAAGTACAAGGGAAAGTACAAGGGGGGACCATCACAAATTCAAACTCTTTTGAGCTAGAAAAAAAGGTCCATTCTTTGTGTTTTCTTCATCAAAACTGATCCTACCTTCCTCCTGAGTTGAAGATTGATTGAATACAAGTTGAATACAAGAAATTTTTTTCAAAACATCAACCAACCAAAGTCTGCCACGTCATCACCAAGGGCTGCCACATCATCACTTCACCCAAAAAGCTTAAGCTCAAATTTCAGATTTCTAAGTTTTATTTCCTTATTTCTTTAGTTTCATTTCTTGATTCTAGAACTAATTAACAACTAGTAATCACCTACTTAGTTGTGAATTAGTTGTTTGAGTCCATTTTCTTCGTGTTTTCGTTCTTTGTGTGCTTTTCTCGTTTTGACTCATTGAACTTCTTTGTTTCAAGTTCATAAGTAGATTTTGTATTGTGTCCTGAGTCGATCAAACAAGAATCTATTTCGGCCATTAAGTAGTGATTGACACCTTATTGATTACCGGAGTATAAGCAACTTTCAATATTGGCTGCTCCAATTGTGAAGATCACAAAGGTGAGAGTATATACGAGTGTTGGTAAGGAGATTTTACTACTAATATTATTTGTTTATTTTGTAGGTACAAGGTGATATAAGGGGAACATATCTTGGTAGCCTCAGACTATTGTGACTACAACATGGGAGACTATGATTGTAGTGAGGGATTTTATGGCTACGATGATGTTGGAGATTATGGGGGCTATGAATATAGCCATGATCAAGACATAGGTAGAATTTAGAGTTATGGTTTTGAGTGAGAAAATGAGGTGAATGAAGTTCCTAGTACTTATGGTGAATATGGAGATGATGTAGGGCCTTGTGTGGTTCTTATGATGAAGTTGGGGCATGTGAGAAGTCTTACACTTCCCACTCCAAACCTAGAATTTGTGTAAGGTATAACCCTTTTCTTTGCAAAGCGTATGAGAGCCTTGCTGAGAGTGCACATGTGGAGCATGAAGATTCATATTCTTTACCTTTTAGTACATTTTATCAAGGTCGAAGTGGTGTGAATGGGTATACCAGCTATAGTATAGGTTGTCCTATGAGAAGAAGAGAGAATACATCTCCAAGGTCGAGGGGTACTCATGTGCCCATGGGTTGTCCTAAACTCTACAATATTGATCCTAAAAGAAGTGGTCAATCTGGAAAGGTAAGCATTTGTGGGGTACCGAGCTGCCTCCTCGTTCTAGATGATTGGCTCTATAATAACTACATTATGCCACTCATGGTTGACTATTTGGGGTTGTTTCGAGAACCTTTACTTGTTCCATATTACTTGGATGGGTATAAGGTTATCAAGAGAGTGAGGATTGTCTTCACCCAATTTGAATACTATGAGGAGGTATGGTGAGATATCTTTCCCTTGACACTAGGTCATGTATGCTTGGGTGCCGATTGGTTTGCACAACATAGAGTTCCAAATGTGCTAAATTGGCCTAAGGTTGTAGTGGACCGTTGGGGATATTATCTCTTTACCTCAATTCTTCCCAAACTGCAAGGAGATGTGATCACTTACTCTGGCCCAAATAATTATGAGAGACAAAAGATTGAAAGGAGTAAGGGTGTGCAAGGTGGCAATCCAAGAATGGAAAAAGGAGAGGTTTGTGGAGTGAAGTGAGGGGGTTGCAACCAAACTATGCTAACTATGTTTGTCCTTCTATTTCTAAGGACATATGTATAGGTACTATGATGGCAAATGGAGGAGCACAAGGCCAAGGAGAAGTTGCTGCCGAAGCATGTGGGAAACCTTTACACCATGGTAAAGAAGAATTTACTCAAGAACTTCAAGGTAAAATAGCTAACTCTTAAACTTTTGTGCATGTGAATGATAATTATGTGGCTAGTAGCCCATTAAGTGTGAGTAGTAGCTTACCTATTTGTGATTATATTGATTCTTTGCCTCTTGTTGATGATGTACTTGTTATGAGTGTGGATACACTAGTTGATCCTATTGATGACCGAATTGACTCTTCTTGTAAGATCAATTTAAGTCCACCTAGTGTTGAAGCCATTGTGTTGAATGATAATACATCATCTATTGATTCTTTGCCCCTTGATTATGATGTACATGTTATGAATGTGGATACACTAGTTGATCCTATTGATGACCGAATTGACTTTTCTTATAAGATCAATTTATGTCCACCTAGTGTTGAAGCCAAAGTGTTGAATGATAGTACATCATCTTGTAGGAATTGTGTTGATCAAATTATGTGCAAAATTTGTCCACCACTTGAGGATGTGTGCGATGTGTTTAATGGATCTCAAGTGAGTGAAGATGTTTAAAATGTTGATCAAATAAATAGTAGTAATCCCTTTAGCATGACCTCTAGTGAATGTTCTACTAGCGATTTTGCTTATAAGGATCGTGTGTTTGAAACTTCTTTGGAACTTGATAATTGTCCTTTAGAGAGTGAACTTGCATGTTCTAAATCTTTCACGAGGTAGACCCTCCTCTCTTTAGGTATAAAATCTTGTTCACATATGGTCTAATAACTCCTAATGAACCTAGTGGTGAGAATAATATTGAAGGTATAGCTTGTCTTGAAGGCTATCGCCTATATACTAACCCACTATGGTGTGACAACATACCTCCTAAAGATGGAAATCTCTTCTTGAAAGATGAGAGTACTCTTAAGGGTAAGGAATGTGTAGTCTTGGAAAGGAATGATCAATTGGGTAATGATAGCTTTGATTTGCTTGAATATTTGTGAAACCCAACAGGTGATTATTCCTTGAAAATAGATTGTGGTTGTGATCCTTTGTATGATTCCTCACCTATGTTTGATGACTATAAGGATGAATTGCTTGCTTCTTGTGAAGACTTCAGTAATAATCCATTTGATTTTTCTTGTGGTGTGTATCTACTTGAGGGTTCTTCTATGAAAAGAGAAAGTGTCCATTGCTTGGAAATTACTTCTTCTTCTACTTTGCGTGACCTTATTATTGAGAGTACTCATGGTGATGATTTTGAAACTAGTTGTGAGTACATACATGAGGACACCTTAGTTGAAGTTGACTTGAGTGATACCTTTCTCTACTCTCTATTTGCTTTTGATGATATCTATGCTATTATAGAGAGTGCGTCTTTTAGATTGGGTGAAGCTAGTGGGGAAAAAGAGTGTTGTCTAGATCCATGATTATGGCCACTCTTTCCATTTAACCCAGGTGCCAAATATAGATATTATGATGTTGGCACACCCAAATTATTGCTTGGTCTACATGACAAGCAAAGTGACATTCTTGAAAACTCGAGGGCAAAGGTGTCATTGTCTTCTTGGGGTAATGTTACTAAATGTGCATCCTTGCTTGACACACTTGTGCTTAAGTTGCATAATTCCCAACTTGTGGATGCCAAGTTGATACTTTACTTGAAAGGAAGAGGTCACATGTGCTTTAGTGCCTTAAATCCATCCTTGTGTGCTTTATGTGTTATATCTTATGGGCTAAATTGCATTCTTATAGATGACAGCGCCTTGGTTGATGCCTTTACACTTGATTTCTTCCTATACTACCTCTTTACCTATGATGACATCTATACTAGTTTTGGATTTGTATTATGTAGAGGTAGGGAACTTGTTGGTTGGTCCACTTATTTGAATGACAATGCTATGTGGGTTTGGTGGACAATAAGACCAATAGTGGCACCACTTTTGATGAGGACACTTGAAGAGGTAATGAAGCAATTGTGTCTAGTGGTTTCTAAGATAAAGGCAGTCTTACCTTTTAGCTTTAGTGATACCATTAAGACCTTTGTAGTTTCTTTATCTCTTGATACTTTTCATAGCCATATCCTTTGTGACATTTTCACTAAGCTTTTCATGACTAAAATAAAGGATTCTTGGTTATATTTCAAGTGTGTACCCCCCTTGGCATGATGATGTTATTTGTTATACTAACCCTAACCCTCATGCCATGAGGATGTTGTGCTTTTTTGTCCTTTCTTTGGTTTTACAAGGTGTGTATTCGAGGTCAATTCCTTTTCAAGAAGGGGAGGATGATACGAGTCAAAGGGCCATCATAACTTTTGATGACATCATTCGAGGCCCATACATGAAGATTCAAGCTTTTTCTATATTGAGGGTGCAAGGAGATGCATGGAGGACTCATTTTGAAATTACAATAGAGCAAAACCATGTTTGGAAGATTGCTTGTAACTTGTGTTGATGCCTACCAAAGGGGTCTAAGAGGTTTCACATTTTGAAGCTTAAAGAAGAAGGGACCCACGAAGCATTAGTGGGGCGGCCTTGGAGTGTAAACACTCATTAAGGGTGTTTTAGTCTTTTTTGTTCCATTTCATTACACTCCATAGGAGCCTTTTTCATTAATGGTATTTTGGTATTTTATGTAATAAGCTATAAATAGACTTTTTAGGCTTATTTTCTCATTAGTTGATTATTGATATTTGGAAGACTTCTTTTTCTCTCTTTGAGAGTATAGTGTAGGGCTTTGAAAAACCAAGTAGAGTAGGGCTTGGAAAAGCCATTATTGATCTTTGCTTAGAAACAGTAGTTGTAAGGCAGAGTTGATTCCCTTACCGCACTGTAAGAGTTTGGTGTTGTAATTATGGTGTTAAGGGTTTTATCGTTTGATACACGGTTTGGTTCCTATTTTTTTGTAATCTCGCATGTTAAGCTATCTATCTTACTTAATTGCATTTATTTGTTCTCTTGTTTCTCTTAGTCTTCATCTCTTTAGGTCATTCTTCTATCAGGTCCTCCATGCATGTTCTCGTATCCTTAAGGTGACCAATTCTTGAGCCTCTATATGTTGGCCTCTAAAGATGTCTCAAAAGATAAAATGACCATTTGTCCCGTATCATACTCCCTTCTTGAAAAGGATTCAACCTCGAATCCAAACCTTGCAAAACCAAAGAGAGAACAAACAAAAACAAATTTCTCATGGCATGAGGGTTATGGTTAGCACAACAAATCATCTCAATATGCCAAAGTTGGACATATTTGTAATATAACCAAGGATCCTTGGAATGAAATATTAAAAACTCAATGAAATATGTATGATGGATTTGGTTATGGGATTCACCAAAAGTGACACTTTGCTTGTCATGTAGACCAAGCAACAAGTTGGGTGCACCAACATCACCATTTCCATTTTTGTCACCGGGGTCAAATGGGAATGTGGCCATAGACATGGGTCTAGACAACACTCCCCTTTCCCGTGGTCTCCACCCAAACTAAATGACATACTCTCTATAATAGCATACATATCATCGAAAGAAAATAGAGAGTAGAGAAAAGTATCTCTCAAGTCGACTTCTACTAAGGTGCCCTCATGTGTGTACTCACTACTAGTTTCCCAATCATCACCATGAGTAGTCTCAACAATGAAGTCACACTAAGTATAAGGAGTAACTTCCAAGACTACACATTCATTACCTTTAAGAGTACTCTTATCTTCCAAGAAGAGATTTCTATCTTTAGGAGGAATGTTGTTACACCATAGTGGGTTAACATATAGGCTATAACCTCCAAGGTAAGCTATACTATCTTTTTCACCACTAGGCTCATTAGGAGTGTTTATATCATTTTTAAACAAGACACTATACCTAATGAGTGCATGATCCAATCCATGGGAAGATTTGGAACAAGCAAGTTCCTCACTCTCTAAGAGATCAATATTAAGTTTCAAAGCAGTTTCAAGCACAAGATTGTCCCAACGATAGTGATACAAGTCAAATAACCACCCTAATTTTTGAAGACATGATTGGAGACCAGCACTTAAAGGCTCAAGACTTTGTCACCCCGAGGGCATAAGAATATGCAAGGAAGACCCATTTTGAGCGTACCATTGAGCATATCATTTATCAAGGCCATGAGTGGAAGATTGCTTGGAGCATTGAATACTTGAGGATTCATTGTTTTGGACACTTAATAGCTTACGGTTTTTGGGCTATCTTCATTGAGGGCATTTTGGTCTCTTCACTTTGCCCAAAATACACTCCATGGCCACCCCTCTCATTAAGGGTAGTGTAGTGATATGAGTCAAATGGCCACCTTAGCTTTTGATGACATCCTTGAAGGCCAACATGTAAAGGCTCAAGACTTGGTCACTCCGAGAGAACAAGGATACGCAGGGAAGGATCATTTTGAGCATTATTAAAGCAATCTCGTGTGTGGAAGGTTTCTTGGTTTCTTACATTGATGCTAATCCGAGAACCACAAGCCTTGAAGTATGAACCATACTCGGTTTTTGGAGCATTGAAAAGGTGCCATTCATTCTTGGCTTCCCCTTCATTAAGTAAATTTTATACATTACATTTGGTGTATTTACACACCATGGCCACCCCTCTCATTAAGGGCAAAGTGGTTTTTTTTATCTTCATTTGTAATATATTATAAATAGGCCCCCTTTGTCTTATTTTCACTAGTTTTTGAATGATGAAATATTGAAAAGGACTTCTTCTCTCTTTGAAAGTGTAACATCCTTAGTGTAGGGTTTGGATAAGCCATTAATGTAGGCTTGGAAAAGCCTTTATTGATCTTTGCTTAGAAACGATGGTTGTAAGGGGGAGTTGATTCCCTTAGCGGTCACCATAAGAACTTGGTACTTGTTAACTTATTTTGTAGAGGTTTTAGAGTTTTGATACACTCTTTAGTTTCTACCTAATGGGTTCTCTTTGTGTCAAGTTAACTATCTTTTACTCTTTTTAAGCTTATGTTTGCTTCTCGTATCATGTTGTTGTCTTGTTATTGCAAGTAAAGGCTTGTGATTGTGGGTTGTTTGCGGACTATTTTAGTGTTGTAGATACCGTTTTGTATCACATGAAGACCAAAATCTTGTTGTAGGTACGCAAGCACTAGTTGATCCTTTAGATGACGAAATTGATTCTCCGCGTGAGAATGATTTGTGTCCATCTAGTGCTAGCATTTATAACTTAACTAAGGTTCCATTACCAAGTGGCGAGAGTATTCACACACTAGTTGTTACGTTTGTATACAAGTTGCCAACAACTAGTAGAATTTGGACAATAATCAATTGGGTGGAAAAGACCTTAATGTGTTTGATTGTTTAGGAAACCCGAATTATGATTGCGTTGGTAAAGATGGTTTTGCTTGTGATCCCTTGGCTGCCCATGGTAGTTTGTGTCTAAGTGAGGATTGCTCATTTGAAAGAGAAGGTGACGTGTGCTTAGAAATTCCATCTACTTCTTCTTTAAGTGTTTATTATGTTGGGCATATTCCTAATGGAGATTTTGAAACTAGTAGTAAGTGCATGATGCATGAGAACCCTTTATTTGAAGTTGGCTTGTGGAACATCTTTCTCAACCCTCTTTTTGTGCATGATACTTCTAATGATGATAAAGAGGGCTTGCTTAACCTTGAGGATGGCACCTTAGGGAAGAATGAGAGTGGCCGAGACCTAAGTCCTTGGTTAAGTTTTCCATTTGACCCCGATAACTTATTAGGGTGTGAAAGATGGATAGTTGTTGGTCGGTCCACTCATTTGAGTGATATTTCTATATGTGTTGCATGGACTTTAATTTCAATTAGGGAACCACCCCTTTGTACTATTTTGGCTAAGCCCATCGTGATTAAAGTTAAGGATGTGTGGCTATATCTCAAGTATGTACCTCCTTGGCATGTTGATGTTGTTTATTATACTAACTCTAATCCACATGTCATGAGGATGTGGTGCCTGTTTGTCTTCTCTTCGTTCATGCAAGGTTTGGATTCAAGGTCGAATCCTTTTCAAGAAGGGGAGGATGATACAAGTCAAATGACCACCCTAATTTTTGAAGACATGATTGGAGACCGTCACTTAAAGGCTCAAGACTTGGTCACCCCGAGGGCACAAGAATATTCAAGGAATACCCATTTTGAGCTTACCGTTGAGCATATAATTTATCAAGGCCGTGAGTGGAAGATTTCTTGGAGCATTGAAGACTTGAAGATTCACCGTTTTGGACATTTAATAGCTCACAGTTTTTGGGCCATCTTTATTGAGGACATTTTGGTCACTTCACTTTGACCAAAATGCACTCCATGGCCACCTATAACGCCCTAATTTTCTGAACCGAAATGCTACACGGTGCTCATGACCCCGAAGGACCACAAGCTAACCCATGACTGATATCTGTACCTATAAACTGCATAATATCTCATAAAATATATGACAACATGAACTGTAAGGCCATAAGGTTCAATACTGATACATATCTGAAAAACACGGTATAATAATACCAAAAATAAACATAAATACTGAAGTCTAAGCATCTAATCTGACGTCTAGTCTGAAAGCCTCTAACTGAACTGAACAAGGAGTTGAAGGAATATGTCTCCAACTAACTCCACGAACTAAAAAACTAATCTAAAAATACTGTAATAAAGTAATAATAATATTGTCTTCGAATGAAAAGGAGCACTGACTGCTAAAATTTGTAATGCTACTGCTGCTCTGAAACTCGTGCCTCTATACCTATGGCATCAAATAAAACACCATAGCGCGAATACGTCAGTATGAATGAATGTACTTAGTATATGAGTGAGGTAGACTAAATGCAAAAGGTTTTATATGCATGAACAATGCTGACTGATATAAACGTGAGAATATATACATACATACATAACTGCAACTAAACTCGTGGTGATACTGACTACTGAGTCTGAATATTGACAACATGAGTTTACTAATGTTGAGATACTGAATGATTGAGTTTACTGATATTGATATGTAATTCACTAATAAGTGAGAAACTGATACTGTATTACTAAATACTGGGAGACTGATACTATATTACTGATAAAGGAATGATTATTTCTGATAGTTCTGATTATGAAGAACTGATTTGATTGACCGTATATAACAGTCCTGAAACTGAGCTCGTGATAACATGACTATTGAGTATGAATACTGATGACATGTATTTACTGATAATATATCATGAATGATAACTGAATTCTGATAACTGATATATCTGATAACATGAGTTTTGATAACTGATAGTATGAATGACTGTATCTGACAGTCCTAAATCTGATAGAACTAGCTGAGTTCTGTACTGTATCTGAGTTGACTGTATCTGACAGTCCTGATATCCTGAAGAACTATCTGAGTTCTTTTACTAAGACTGATATTGAAACTGCGGGAAGCAGTTATCTAACTGACACGCCCCAAATACACTATAGTAGCGAAGCTGGGGATCCAATCTCTGCCCTGATTGGAAGGGTGTCAATACTGTGCCACTGGTAGGACAAGTTGTGAGTGACCCTCATCTGGCAGGTACTTAATAAGAACGGTGGGAACCCTTATCTAACAGGTTAAGCCACCTCATCTACCCTCAACTGACAGGTATTGATGTCTCAACCTATGCTGGCTACATAGTTCTGGAATGCAAGGACTGCTTTTAAGAATCACACCCTCTACTGGCAGGTGAGTTCCCATTCTTGGGTTCGCTCGATGCTGAATCCTACTCTCAACTGAATAACACTGAACTGATTTTATTAAACTAATTTCCTAGTTCATACTAGAATTAACTGAACTATTACTGATTGTTCTGTTTAACTGAACTGAACATGGACTGAGTTTATTGAGTTTCGATGACCAGCGGAACACTACTGAATTCTGTTAACTGACTAAATGCTACTGAGTTCTGTTAGCTGACTGAAGTTTACTAAACATGGCTTGACTGAGAGTATCATAAAAACATGACATGGCTCTAGGCACACAACTATATTTTTCAGGTACGAATACCCCCAGGACTCGATGGAAGAAAACTAACATGACTTGACATACAAGAGTACTTGACCAACATTTACAATCCATAATATAGCATCTACGGGGAATTCATAAATCATGTGGTTTTCACAACTTTTTCATAGCTAACATCATGGTCAATTCTAATACCATGACAAGCTAACAACATATTCATAGCACATTAATAGCATAAAAATCATCTTGATCAAGTAGACATGGCATAACTTAAGAGACATGGCAAAATCTTGGAGCATGAAGACTAGGTACTTGATCATTATTTATTCGTTGAGGCACATTATCAAATACATGGTAGGCATAGCTTTAGCATGGGAGTTAACTTAAGCACATGGATATGGCATGAAATCATCATTTAGATCATAAATAGGTCAAAGTGCTCAATTCTTCTTCACTTAGGCATTTTAACAAACACCTTGCATGCACTATTTAGGGCATAGGCCTAATGATCAATTTTATACACCATAACACCAATTCAACTCAATTCCACCAATTGAATCCACAAAATATCATGGTATCATAAACAACATGTAAAGATTCAAACTTTATTCGTACAACATGGAATTCATGTGAAATCATAAAACATGGAGTAAGGACTTGTTAATTGAGCACTCTTAAATCATGAAAATATGATTATGCCTATTCTAGGCATTTTGTCGAACACCTTGCATGCACACTTTATGGCATAGGTGTTCTTAATAATTTAGTCATCTTAAACCACCCAATTTCATAGGTTTTAACTACAAGCACACATACTTCATGAGAATCACCCTAAATTAACATCTTGAAGCATAAACAACAACCATCAACATGTACATGATCATATCTCAACGAGACAATCACAATATAGTATTTAAAGCATGGTTCTTGGACTCCTACGGATGAAAAGAATCTGTGGATGAACACTACGCATACCTTAGGTGGAAGATTCGTGAAGAAATTCTTAGATATGTTCTTGATTCCTTAACTAGGGTTCTTGTTCCTTTGAGATAAAATAAATTGGCTCTTGAGTTTGAAAAACTTGAATATCATATATTCTTGAAGAAGGATTTGATTCTTGTTATAGGTTATGATCTTGAGAGAAACCCTTCTTTTGATGTTGAAGATAAATGAGGAGTTATGTTCTTTAATTGATGGGATTTGGGTGTTCAAATTGAAACCCTAGCTTGAGTTCTTGAGAGGTTTTTGAGAAGAGGAGTATATTTTGCTGCAAATAAGCCTTAATCCCGTGTTTGGGGTATATATAAGGGTGGAAGATGACCAAATTACCCCTAAGGAACAATTAAGATCGAATTTGTCCCTAATTTACTGTCTGATAGGCTGAAGTAAATTGATCATAACTTTTTATTTAGATGTCCAAATGGGATGAAACTAATTGAATTGGAAAGAAGACTCAAATATCTTTCTATTGATATATAGGAGCTCTCACAGTTCATCATATGCAGGAAGTTATGATAGTTTGAAGTTGACTAAATATTTTACCTGAAATGCGCCCAGAATGCAGGAGCATTTCAAACCAGTGAGTTAGGACTGAAATGCGCCCAAAATGAGCCCAAAATGTGTTCAATACATACTAGGGACTTTTCCCATCGTAACGGAACTTGAAAATCTAAAAATGAAGGTCAGAAAGGTCATCAAATAAATCCCCAAAGTTAGGAGGTCTAAAATGAGAGTAAGTGTTGAACTTGAACACTTAGCAAAAAATTTTTTTCTAAGTGTTGGAATCTCTCATGGAGCTTTACGAGCTGAATTTGACATGCAATTTTTTACAGGGTCTTACAATATCTCTCCCTTGGAAACATTCATCCTCAAATGAGACTGACTGAGAGGGGAGAAAGGACAACTGACGTGAGTATTGAGCATGAACGACTGAATATGATTTCATAGCTGACATGACTGACAAGCTGAATATATCATACTGAACATGCATATCTGATGCATGCATAACTGATTTATGAATGAAGGACTAAGTGTTCTGATGAACTAAGTTTTCTCAAAATGAGAATGCATATCTGACGCATAACTAATAAGCTGAGTCCATGCGTATCTGATGCATGATTATATGACTGATGTGATACGTGAATACATGACTGAAAGTATTTATAAGCTGACCACACCTATCTGATGCATGGATACATGACTAAACTGACTCATGAACATATGACTGAACATGCAATGATAATGGTACTAAGTTTGGTACTGAAATCTGAACATGAGAATGAGTAAGCTCAAGAAAGACTGTTACGCTAAACTAAAAATACCAATGAGTCTGAGATTAATCACTCAATATGCATGAGCAAAAACATGAGAACATAACTGAGTCTGGAACATGATACATGAGTTGAACTGAGTTTGTAATGCGTGACATGGACAGAGTATCGTGGCCTAAACTGAGCCATTAAGAACATAGATTACAACTAAAATTTGGAGCTGGAGGGTCAGCTTATAAGTAACCCTTCCTCCAGCTAGATTCATCTAGAGAAAAGAAAGTAGCAGCATGTTTAAATCACATAAGGTCGGGGGATATAGGGTATCTCCCCCTTAGGACTCTAGGTCCCTTGAAGAATACTGACTTAGCTGAGATACTAAGGAAAACTAAGGTGGTGTACAAGGCACTTACGAATAGAATTGTGACTTAATAGCTAGGATTTGAAATTGAGACATGATGCATGAACTTAGCTGATTACGAGTGCATAAATATACTAACTTATCTGATTAGCTAAATAACTGGTAACTGAATACTGGGTATGCAAGATTGAATTGTACTTAGTCTGAATAGCTGGACTGAGACCATAGAGTATTATGCATACGAGAAGGGACTGACTGACT
>NW_025841125.1:0-2200 GCF_002878395.1 Capsicum annuum
ACCCATTTAATTGCAAGTCAAATCCTAGAGAGAATCCAATTGTTAACAGCATAGCCCTTGGATACGAAGAGATTAAAGAGGGAAAAGGATTAAAGTCCCCTCCTTGAAGCGACGACGAGGCCCAAACCTCATTTCCATTTATTTATTTGTCGTTTATTCATTATTTTTGTATTTATTTATTTATTTATTCATTTATTTCGTTAGTTATTCATTTGGGCCTCGAATCCAAAATTGTAAATTTAATACAGGAGGAGCAAAACTTGGGCCAACGGCTCAAAAACTAGATTAGGACAGGTAAAATGGGTTGAAGGCCCAATTAGACTAGGACATGTTTTGTTGGTTTAGGACATAGCCTAAATGCCCTACCTCCTTCCCTTTCCCCTATTCTTCATGATTGTTTTCCTTATGTGCTCTGCGAACCTAGTTAAAATCCTTAGTTAAGTCGCTTAAAAACTAGTTTTGCATAAGCATCAAAATATTTGTAAAATTGCTTTCTTTTTAAAAAATCAACTTTTCCCTTTTCAAAGTTAGTCGAAGATGATTTTTTTCAAATAGTCCGGATAACTTCAAGTTAGCGGACGTTTTAGGTGCCTAACACTTTCCTAAAATGTTAATTGGAATCGCTTACTCAGAATCTCTTAACTTAAACGATTTTTCTATTTTAGATCGTTTAAAGTGTTTTATAAAGGTTTCTTAATTCCTTTTCAAAATTAAGTGGCGGCTCTCTCAAAAAGTCAAAATTTCTCCGCAAAACAGAAATGGCGACTTTGCTGGGGATCTAACTAGGTTCTAACCAAATGTTTTATTTTGTCTTTGATTAATTGTTTATGTGTTTATGTGTTTCGATTGTGTAAAGTTTAATTATCGCATCTCATGGCATTTCCTGCATCTTATAAACTGTTTTGGGATTTCATGGATGTCCCGTCCCTTGTTGTTCAATTCCAAAATGTGTTGGAAATAAGAACAACTTATCGATACGTGAGTCATCTGACACTATTCGTATTTTCAAACTCAAGTTGTTCACTTGCGAACCAGTGTCCAAGCCCACTCTAGACACCGAGGATAAAACGAAACCAAAACCCTATTTTAGGCATGTTCCTAGGATGACCCAATATCCGAGCGGGGTATTGGGCCATTAGAAAACCTGCCCTATGTATATTTGACCCCGAGTCAATCTGAGATGAACCATGCTTATGTGTTGAATAAATATATGCTTGTTTAAATTCAACCCATTATCCTTTGGGGTCGGGGAAAGACTTATTTTGTCTTCTTTTATGTAGATATGGCTCAATTGCATTCTCGTGAAAAGTTCAAGATGGTCACCAAAATCGACGGTTACCTGAAAATGTGATGGGATTACAAGGGTACAGAAGAGAGAAATATTTTTAGAACACACATTGGGCATCTTCCTTCTTTGATCGAGATGGACGCTTGGCCCGAAATGATTCATGTACTAACAACTTTTTGGGATGATCGGAACATGGTATTTTACTTTTGGGATGTTGAATTGACCCCCATCATTGAAGAGGTATTGATTTGCTACGAGAGTACGGAAATGTGTTTTAAGAGAAAGGAGACACCAGATAAGAATATTTTAGTCCCGGATGTGTGGGATCGTCAAAAGATCAAAGAAGCATCTTTAACCGATGACGACACTTGGCTAGGAGAACGGGATGGAGCAAGTATCACTTTTTGTGAGTTGTACCGTCGAATCGGAAGATTCAACTCTTTTCACAAATTTGGGTATAAATTGGAGTCGGAAGCAAAATGGAAGGAAACGAGTGCTTTTGCATTCGCGGTAGGACTACTTGGAACCATGGTGTTCCCGTAGGGGGAAAATGGCACAATTCATTCGAGGGTTGTCATAGTGACCCATGCACTCTTCTTTGGAATGGAATACAATTCTAAAATAGTATTCCACAACTTAGCCCCCATGATTGTCGCCGACATATATCGTGCTTTGGGAAGATGTCAAGTCGAGAATCATTTCTTTCAAGGCTACAACCTTATATTACAATGGTGGATGATGATGAATTTGGTGAAAAATCCTAGAACGTCACAACCTGATCACAAAACAAGGATAAAAATCTGCTAGAATCGCATGACATGTGGTTATTTTTACATAAGTTCAAAAGGGAAGCATCCCACGAATTTTGGTTTAAGACTCTTGGAGAATTAAGAGATGGCGATGTCCAATGGT
>NW_025841126.1:0-1443 GCF_002878395.1 Capsicum annuum
GTGTATAATTATGTTATTTTTTTCTAAAATTAATGGAATAATTAAGACTCTTAAATCATTTTCACTATCAGGATGTATTATCATGAAATTTGAGTATAATTTAAACTAATAATACAATATTAAATAATATAACATGTAGAAGACAACAAATACTAATAAACTGCCCGGGATTGAATCCCCTTTAATGCCTTTGAGTCATGAACCTGTCGCATAGGGCTTGCCTAGTGCGGGGGGAGGGGGAGGGGGTTTACCCAGTGCGCACACAGTGCTCACCACTGAGTACTCACCCGAAGGATAGAGGTTGTGGCGGAGGATGTAGCGGCTGCGAATTTTCCTGAAAAGTTTTCAAAAAAAAAATATTTATAAACATAAAGATCATTACTAGAAATTATTGCAAAGTACATATAAAATGTAATATTATTGAAACAAAAATAAAAAAATGAAAGCATACTTAAATAGAGTGAATCTATATATGAATTCACTTCGATAAATAATATTATACGAAGATGATTCATTTAAAAACAATATTATACGAAGATGATTCATTTAAAAACACTTATAAACTAGATATCTGCATCTTCGGGTGGAGAGTGCGAGGACGACGATGAGGCTTCACGTAATTGACCCTTCAACATAACTTCTCCGACATCTAACCAAGCTTGAAACTTCATTATATCATCTGCATTTAACTGATCAATAGACTCACAACGACTTTTCTCTCGAGTCTTATTCATTTCGCTTAACGAAGTCATTCTATCCTTTACAACTTTTTCTCTTCTATCAAGTTCGTTTAGCCTATTGTGAAGTTGATTCACTTTCTTACGTGAATTTTTAGCAACAAGGTATTCACCTAAATCAAATTCTTGTGTCGGATTCATAAAAAGATAAATGACCACGTTATGAGTTGGATGGACAAAAGAATATGCTTTTTAAGCTTCGGTTGGTGAAGTAAGAACAATTCCAAGATCGACATCGTTTTCCCTAACGAGTTCACTAGCTTTTTTATATAAGTCGGAACGACGTTTAGAAAACGTAGAACATCAATCAACATATTTTTCTATTTTCATCAATGAAATTTTTTGACGTCCTGCGGTTTTCTTACCCTATGTAAACAAATAAAATACATAGATCAATTATGTTCAAAAAAATATGACATACAAAAATATGAAATAAAATCATATATTTATACGCATAAATTAACAATGGTCATTAAATTTCTAGCCAAATTATATTAAATTTGATATTCATAATCTAAGTTTTATAGTAACATCAATGAATATGATATTTTAAATAAAAATAGGTAATAATATTTTACATGAAGTTTATCAACTATATAATTTAATGGAACATTAATTACTTACCAAAACGATTCAACTATTTTATATTGTAACTATATACAATTTAATTTGAAAAGAAAAATATATTAATATAATTTAAGTTTTA
>NW_025841127.1:0-1355 GCF_002878395.1 Capsicum annuum
GGGGGGTCCTGGACAGAAAGTAAAATCCAATTTTTGAGGAGGGTCCTGAATGTAAAGTAAAATTCCATTTTACAGGAGGGTCCTGAACAAAAGTAAAGCCCCATTTTTCAAGAGGGCCCTGAACAAAAGTAAAATCCTATTTTTTAAAGGGTCCTGAACAAATAGTAAAATCCCATTTTACAGGATGGTCATGAACATAAACTGAAATCCCATTTTTCAGGAGGATTCTAGATTTTCAAGAGGGTACTAGACAGAAAATAACGTCCCATTTTTCAGGTGGGCCCTGGTTCGAAATTAAATTCCCATTTTTTAGGAGAGTCCTGTACAGAAAGTAAATTTCTATTTTTCTGGATGGTCTTGAATATAAATTAAAATCCATTTTTTCAGGTGGGTTATGGATTTTGAGATGGGTCATTGACAGAAAGTAAAGTCCTATTTTCCAAAAGGGTCCTAAATAAAAAGTAAAATCCTATTTTTTGAGAGGGTCCTGGTAAGAAGGTAAAATCCCATTTTTCAGAAAGATCTTGAACAAAATTAGAGTCCTATTTTTCAGGATGGTCCTGAACAGATAGTAAAGTCCCATTTTTCAGGAGGGACCTGAATAGAAAGTAAAATCTCATTTTTCAGAAGGGTCTTGAACAGAAAGTAAAATCTAATTTTCAAGAGGGTCCTAAACAAAAGTAAAATCCCATTTATTAGGAGGGTCCTGATAAAAGCAACATCCCATTTTTTAGGAACGTGCTGAACAGAAAGTAAAATCACATTTTTCAAGAGGGTCCTGAATAAAAGTAAAATCCTATTTTTTAGAAAGGTCTTGAAGAGAAAGTAAAATCCCATTTTTCAGGAGGGTCCTGGATATTTAGGAGGGTCCTGGATAGAAAGTGAAGTCCCATTTTTCAGGAAGGCCCAGAACATAAACTAATATCTCAATTTTCAGGAGAGTTCCAAAAAAAAGTAAAGTCCCATTTTTCTGGAGTGTCTTGAACAGAAGGTAAAGTCTCATTTTCTAGGAGGGACCAGAACAGAATGTAAAATCATATTTTCAAAAGGGCCCTGAACAAAAGTAAAATCTCATTTTTCAGGAGGGTCAAGAACAAAAGAAAAATCCCATTTTTTAGGAATGCCCTGAACAGAAAGTAAAATTCTATTTTTTAAGAGGGTGCTGAACAAAATTAAAATCTCATTTTTCAGGAGAGTCGTAAATAGAAAGTAAAATCTCATTTTTCAGAAGGGTCCTTGACAGAACCTAAAATTCGATTTTCCAGGAGCGTCCAGAATATAAAGTAAAATCCTATTTTTAAGAAGGGACTTGGACCTAATATAAAAATCCTTTTTTTCAGGAGGATCCTTTACAG
>NW_025841128.1:0-2587 GCF_002878395.1 Capsicum annuum
AGATTATGAGGGGGACTTTGAGCAAGTTAATGAGATTGGCCATTCTGCACGCTTTGTTGAAAATCATGACAGAGCAGCCACTTTACTAGAGAATGGAAAGTATCAAGCTAGTGAAAATAAAGGCTATGCGGGGCACTTGGAGCTTGTTAATGAAGTTGGCCATTCTGCATGTTTTGATAAAAATCATGATAGATCAACCCATTTATCAAAGAATGGAAAGTATCAAGCCGAAAACACAGGCTATGATGGAGATTTCAAGCGAGTGAATGAGGTTGGTGATTCTGCACGCTTTAAGGAGAGTTTTGATGGATCAAACAATGGAGACATTGAAGTCACAGAATATGGCAGAGAAGGATCAAGCAACAGATACATTGAAGCCACAGAACGTGGGGGAGAAGATAGTATAATTTTCCATTCTGGACGTCAAAATGAACAATAGACCAATAGTTTAGATGTTCTTCAAAGTGTTCCTAAAGATCTGGAAGCTGAAGCAAAATTTAATCTCAATGCTGAAAATGCAGCTTTTAATGATCCTAAACCTACGATTGAAGTGAAAGAGAAACTAGACGGCCAAGATAGCAGTATCGAGTTCTCATCAAACTCTATTGATCTATCCTCTTATGCTCACACCACTGAGAAAGATGGCAGTATTAGTTCAGAACCTTGGCAAAGTTCATCATCGAAGGTGCACCTCTTGTAGCATTTGTGATTAGTAATATTCTATTATTACATCAGTTAACCATCTTGTTTGTTGCTGTAGTAAGCTATTTTAAATAATAGCATTGTAGTCTTATTTGAGTTTAGAAAATTGGCGCCCCTTTATGTAATTTGTCTTATGCCTAAAATGCAGGTGAGGACTGCATCTCAATCTAGAGATACAAAATCCAGAATGTTGTCCCAAGTTAATGTTGCTAGTGTCAAGGGGACAATCTCAAATCAAGAATACAAAGACATGCCAAGAAAACCAAATAGAAGGCACAACGATGTTTGTTTGACACAAAAGAAAAGCCCAGATTGGATGCACCTGGCACTCTTTTTCGTCCAACTACCAGAATGCCAAAACCAGAGGTTTGTATCAGGTTTAGGCTTAGTGTTATCTTCAAATTTCAATGCAGATGAGTAAACATGCTATTTCAATGTTGTTGAGCTATTACATAACTTTATTTTTTTATCAGATTGATCTTTCGTAATTCTTAAATTGATTATCGAATTTTATGGTAACAGATAACTTGCTTTATACAGGTTTCTTCGGGTTCAAAAGCTAATGTACTTAGCCAACATAAAAGGTATACTTCTTAATCATGTCTCCCATATTGAAAATGAGGGATATTTTGGTAGCACTGATTTATCCTAATTTTCCTAATCTCGTTTATTATTGAATGATATAGCACTGAACAACAGCCAATAGCAAGAAAGGTTTTCGCATCTCGTGCTTCCTATACAAAGAAAGCTAGCCATAGATTACATCTAAGTGTAAACAGGTATATATCGTGGAAAAATTTTGAGCTTTAACTCCATATTGTGTTCATAAACATATATCTTATACATATTATTGTTGTACAGGGATATGGAGAGTGTAAATTCATGTCAACCAGGCGTGAAACAGGATGGATCTAGTTTCCATTTCAAAAGTAAAAAGCGGGCCTGGAAAAGGAAAGAGGCAAGGACAATTTCTTGTGTCTACTCGATAAAGTTCAAACGTCGTATAAAACCTAAAAAAAGTTTTTGATATTGATTTCAGTTCTTTATGAAGCTAGAGGAGAAAGTTCATGCCAAAGAGGAAGAAACGCATCAGCTCCAAACAAGAACCCAGGTAATGAACCAGGGTCTGATTCTTGTGAGTAACGAAAACAGGTTCAAATTAATATGGAGAATCATGGGCTGCTAAGTGCTAATTATTGAATGTTAGCTCTTTAAAGTCATCAGCTATATCGTGTGGTCTTAATTGTGTCATGAGGAAATTTAAAATTAAAGAGTTTCCAAAAAAGGAAAGAGACAATCTTTTGTAAATGAACTAACAAGGAAAGTAAGAGAAACAAATTGAAACCGAGGGTGTGTAGAATATCATTGGCAAGAGTTAGATGACAATTATTTTATCTGCAGCTAGAAATAATGACTGTTTGTTTGATTTACTTTGTGATAGGTGCAGGAAAAGAAATAAGCAAAGATCAAATAGCTACGGAGAAATCTCAATTTCAAAGCAACTCCCATGCCTGCCTTCTACCGTGAAGCTAGTCGCCGCTTAGACAAAACATAGTATTATAACAGGTCTCAAATAATGAGGATCGTCAAATTTTACCTTTCACAAGTGTCTTCCTATTTCTTCTGTTATTTTCTGTTTTCCTATGTTGAAACTGGGTAACATCTAATCCGTGTACTTAGCTTACTGTTCTCGCATTAAAGTAAAGCTTGCTTGTAGGTACACTTGCAAGCTTTTTTACGTATTGGTTTATAGTAGAAGCACTCTCCTGTCATTTTATGACTCAAATCCCCTTTCTTGGACAAGCGATTTCAGCTTTCTAAAAATTTAAACCAATAAAAAACAATAGAGAATAGAGAAGTTCTATCTCGTTATCCTTGATCAAGG
>NW_025841129.1:0-2122 GCF_002878395.1 Capsicum annuum
ATATCTGTACTTTCTAGAAAAACTATAACAGTTGAATTGTCTATGCATTTCCTCAACAAGGACACATAGAATACTAGATGGACTAAGGATAAATCTGCAGGTAGCTCAAGCTCATACGCCACCTTTCCAACATGACTCAAAATCCAGAAGGGGACTACATATTGGGGACTAATCTTCCCCTTTTTGCCAAATCTTTTCACCCCTTTCATAGACAAAACTTTCAAATATACAAGATCATCAATCTCGAACTCAAGATCACTTCTTCTTACGTCTGCATAAGATTTCTAATGACTCTGGTCTGTTTTCAATCTCTCTCGAATTAACTGAACTTTCTCAATGGATTCAAACACCATGTCTGGCCCAATCAAAGTAGCCTCACCCACTTCGAACCAACCAACTAGCAATCTACATCTTTACCCATAAAGAGCCTCAAATGGAGCCATCTGAATACTAGCATAATAACTGTTATAATAAGTGAACTCAATCAGTGGCAAATGGCCATCCCAACTACTTTTGAAATTAAGAACACATGCCCTCAGCATGTCCTCTAGAGTCTGAATTGTCCTTTCTGCCTGACCATCTATCTGCGGATGAAAAACTAAACTAAGATTAACTTGGGTACAAAGACCCCTATGAAAGGCTCTCCAAAATTGAGTGGTAAACTGAGTACCCCTATTTGAGATGATCGACAAAGGAACTCCATGCAATCTAACTAACTCTTGATATACAACTTGGCATAATATTCAGTTGTGTAAGACGTGTGAACAGGTAAGAAATGCACTCACTTAGTCAATCTGTCTACCATTGCCCAAATCGAATCATGCTGACGATGCGAATGAGGCAGTTGTAACATGTGAAAAATTTGAAAAATGGATACCCCTCCTAAAATTTTTTATGTACTACTGTGTGATTTGTGTGTGCATATGACTACTGAGAATCCCTTAATGGCATTAGAATTAGAAATAAAATAACTATGGTATGTATTTCCATAAATTGGATAGGTAGTGAGTGACGATGTGACCCTGTACCATGTGAGTGTACAACTTTACTTAGTTCCCAGTGTCTGCGGAATCTAGAACTTACCCGATTGCTTTTGCCTAGAATGTAGGATTGTCGGTTAGGAGAGATCCTAGGCCATTTTTCTTATTAGTCCACTTGTTCCTAAATGCCAAACCAAATGATATATGAATCCCTTGTTCCCAAAAGTTGAGCCTAATAGACCAATTTTTGATGTTTACACCATTTTCACCTTCTTGCTTAACTACAATGACCTATTTTTGGCCCTGGTCCTCTTTGAAAACTGTGTACCTCAACTCTGGAAAATTATCTAAGTTGAGGGTAGCTATTATAGGAGTATGTAGGGAAAGACTAGTATAAAAAAAGAAGTGTAGAGAGAAAAATAAATAAGGGAAGGTGTGGTGAAAATAAAATAAAAAAAAAGAGAAAACAAAAGAAAAAGAAAATTGCAAGAAAAAGAAAAAGACAATGAGAAAAGAGAACCGCACCCGGCCCCAAAATAGGCATGAAAAAGAATAAAATGGAGAGATAAAGGTGAATTCAATAAAATTATGGTAGAAAAAGTGGACCCCCAAGAAAACATAGTGCCAAGGAGGTTAAGTCACTTAAAATATCCCAAATATACAATAACTAGTCCCAAGCATACATGACAAGCCTATCAAAGTCCTTTTGTGATCCTAGTTCGATCATCTGAAAATTTAGGTAAAGAGCATAAGGGCGAGCCTATGGCATTCTGTGTACACCAATTGAAATTTATTTGTGAGTGTAAGCATCTCTAGACCATCCCTAAAATAATAAAATGAACCAAGCTGAGTGAGAGGGACTACTTTAAATGTGAGGGTTGATAGATTACAATGTCAAGTTACTTATCTGTTCGGGTAGTGTATACTACTGGGCCTTGTTATTTGTTACTAATATAATGTCATCATTAGATTCCTGCATGTTACATTGTTGCACCAAATTATTATACACAGTATCCTTTTGAACAATGAGATAGGAGGGGGGTAGGACAGTGTTCTTGAGATGAATAATAAACCAACTACCAAATATGTCACAGATTCTTCAAAGTTAAGCATTGTGTCATTGTGAGTGTGAATTATGGTTT
>NW_025841130.1:0-1109 GCF_002878395.1 Capsicum annuum
ACTAGCCGCGGTTGGTAAACCTTTCGCCGAAGCAATAAAAATTGGGGAAATGGTGGAGAATAGCATCAAATCAGGAAAAATCATGAGCCAAACCACCCTCAGGGCCACTACACAAGCCATTCAGAGTGGATTAGGTAGTTTCGGAAATCGGAAGAAGAAGGAGGAAGGATCCATGATGGCGTCAGGATCGGGCAATGCCCAAAGGGGATGGAACTCCCCTTACGTTCATGTTCAACAGGGACAACCCAGCCTTCCTCAACATTATTATACGCCTCAACCTGCTGTTCTTAATGCTCAAGCGCATGCCCGACTTCCACAGCGTCCACAATGGCGGGCACCCGCGCCACAAGGTTTTCATCCTCGGCAGCCAAATTTGCAAGCCCCTCGTAATCCGTATGTTACGGTAGACTATACAAGAGAACAGAGGCCAAAGGAAAACTTCACCCCAATTGGAGAATCATATACGAGCCTGTTGCGGAGATTGGTCAAATTAGGATGGATTGAACCTGTTTTGCCTTTCAAAGTGGATCCGAATGCAAGTTGGTTTGATCCTAATGTAAGGTGTGAGTACCATTCCAACGTCCAAGGTCACAGTACCGAAAACTGTTGGAGTCTGAAGAGAGCCATTGAAAAGTTAATCGAAAGTAAGGCAATCGTAATACAAAAAGAAGAAGCACCGAATGTCACCGACAATCCACTTCCTAATCACAGTAATACACACGTCGTGGGGATGATTTTTAACGATAGAGACTGCAGGCCAACAAGCCAAGCAATGATAGAAATAGGCGCCTTGAAGGAAAACCAGGGCAAAGCATTGAAGTATAAGCGAAGAGAACCACTGATCGTGAAAGGAGCGAGTTCCATTATAAAACCCCGAGATTCAGAAAAGATGGTATTGTATGTTCCTGTAAAGCTAAAGGGAATAGCACAAGATGGGCCAAAACTATATGTTTCGAGTGATCCCGCATGGTTCGACCAACAGCACAGAACCAATTGTCATAAGACACGCAGCACAGCTCCCAGTGACAAGCTTGAAAACCATCCCATGGAACTACAACAAAACCACGGTGATGTACAAAGGAAAAGAGGTCATGGAAGAAACAAACGAA
>NW_025841131.1:0-8565 GCF_002878395.1 Capsicum annuum
TTTGTAGGAGTCAAGGCTTAAGTTAGGGAGTACATCACATAACAAGTAAAACTTGAATTACCCAATAGGAAAGTGTGTTTCCTAAGGATCAAGTGGAATGACTCAACTAGAATGTGCATTTTCTAGGAGTCAAGGCTTAAGTTAGGGGAACAAGCAAAAACTTGTATACCCAAGAAAGAAAGTATGTCTCCTAAAGGTCACGTAGAATGACTCGACTAGAAAAATGTAATTTCTAGGAGTGAAGGTTCAATTAAGGGAGTGCATCATCTAACAAGTGAAACTTGAATTACCCAATCAATGATGTGTGTCTCCTTACAAATGCCACTTGAATTACCCGGATAAGAAAACACGTAACATAGAGATTAAATGGAAGGACTCAACTAGAAAGTATGTCTTCTACGAGTGAAGGTTCAATTTAGGAAGTGCATCACCTAATAAATGAACCTAAATTACCCAGACAAAGAAGTGTGTTTTCTAGGGATATTGGATTATGAGTTTTTACCATGGTTTTGCTTACCAAACCTATATACCAATACTGCCTCTTACATTCACAGAAGTGAGGCAATGTTCCTTTTTATATTTTAGGCTGTAAAGTCCTTGATCTGAAGGTAACATGTGTTCTTGTTTTATACAAAGAAAATTTGTGAGTTTGAAAAGATGGTGGTTGGTTTGTGGCTTTAGATTTTGAGGCGATTGCTCTTGCACTTATCACCTATAATCTTGCTTCCAGCTATTGAAATATCATGATCTTGCTACACCATTGATCCCAATTCAGATTATTAAGAAAGACCCTAAAACAAACAAGTATATCTGTTTTGCTATGTTTCTTAGATAATCCCTTTAAACCTTTGTATTTCCACAAATCCCCCAAATTTATCTATTGACAACAACTTTCAGCATGCCTTGTTCTGACTTACAATCATGCTTCTTTCATGTGCAGACCTTTTGTCTTGCTTTGTGCAATTGAAAAAGTTTGTAGCAAGTTTTGAAATCTTTTCTCACTTGTTTCGACATGGACTTGACTTAAAGACATGACAAAAATGATAATAATTTTTTATTTGGATAACTGAATCAAGAAAAAAAATAGAAATATAGAGAAGAAAGAAAAGACAATAAATGTCCCCATTTGAAAAAAAGTAAAGAAAAATTTATCTAAAAATGACAGTCAAATCTAATGATTATGCCATGCATTTTAGATTAAGCTGCTTGATATTTCCATCCAAACTTTCTACCAATTGTTGTTAAGTTAATGACCCTGAACATGAGTTACTTCCTTAGGCAAAATTCACTCAGAGACCTTATTAGACTAGCAACTCCTTGAAGAGTTTTTGCCAACAAGCCTCTCTCATTTCTTTCACTCAGCTCACCATTGCTTTAAGCTAACGAGACTCTCTTATTTTCATTTCTCTCAATCTGAGAGCCTATGAGAATTTTCATCAATGAGACTCTCTCATTTTCATTTCCTCAACTCATCACCGCCTTACATTACCTGTGAGGGTTTTCACCAATAAGACTCTCTCATTTTTATTTCTCTCAACTTACCATCGCCTTACGATGCCCATGAGGTTTTCACCAATAAGACTATCTAATTTTTATTTCTCTCATGTTTCCTTATGCTTGGGAAGACAAGTAGTATCCAAATGTCTCATCATATTCATTGCATGCTTATCCTTAATATTCTCAAAGATTAATCTGAAGTTCTTTCTTTGGTTGTAACTTGGATTTTGGATAGGGTTAGAAAGAAAGGATGGTACAAGTCCAAAACGACACTTAAAGTGTTGTGGGACTTACAACTTTTAGAATCAAATTAAACAATGAAGAATAACTCATGCCCTGGTTTTTTAATTGGGTAATTCTAAATTTCTCATTTGGTAGGACCGAACCCAAAGTAGGGTTGCCTACGTATCTCACCCCGAAAAAGGAGAATCAGGTCAAATATAGTTCCGACAACTTGTTCTTTTGCTTGATTCTGATTTCTATTCTTTTTTCTCTTTTATTGACTCTTTTTCTCTTTCAAACTTTTTCTGATTCAATTTTCCTTGACACTAATCTCTTTTATTTTTTTTGGATACTTTTTTTTCTCTTTTTTTTTGAACTTTTCTGACTCGATTCTTTATTCCAAAAGAGGGGTATAAGAGAAAATAGAACTAAATCACAAATGACGTAAATAAGGGATGACACAATGTTTGGATAGCAAAATAAAATGTCTTCATTATATCAATCCTCAAAAATGCAAGTACATATCATGCAATATGAAAGTAAAAGATGAACATAATTTATGACATTCTTACGGCACTAACTTTAACTGAGCCTGTGCGTCACTACTTCTTCTGCACTTTGTCAAGCATGCAACTCCACCTTTGTTGTACATCCCTCACATCGAATGACTCATGTTTTTATGGAGCTGACTATCTTCCTGTTTCTCTTGATATAGGACCGTACATCTACTGCTTGACGTGATTGAGATATGCCTTTTAATTGATTATCAAGATATTCTTGTGACTCTCAAAATAATTGCCTTAATGTTTAAAAAAGGCTTCAACTTGGTCACCAAATGTCTCAGCACTCTACCTATTTTCTCAGATGCCTTTTTTCTAACTTTAGCCCTTTGATTCAATGTTTCATGATTAAATTGGATTTTAAGATCTGGCTAAAAATTCTGCATACACTTCATATTATTAGAATCAATATAAAATGTACTATGTAAAGAAAATAAATAAACAACACATATTTAAACACAAAGGAAAAAGGGACACTCCATTTAGTTGAAATGAAAGATAGAAAGGTTTGTACATAAACGACAAAGAAACAAAACAAGATAGATCTTGAACTACAACCCTGAAATAATTAGGATAACAAAAAAGAAAAGAAAATAAACTACCGAATCCCTTCCTAGTACGGAGAGGAACGACTTCTCAATTGTTGAGTATAACATCTTAGCCACTGGTTTGCACATCAGCATGACTAGAGTTTTTACCACTACCAATATCCTCCACCGTGATTGATTTATCTTAAATTATTTTTGCTATTTCTCTTTTCAAAGCACGATAATCTTTAATATTATGACCCTGAACATTAGAATGATATGCAGATCAAACATTAGGATCAAAGTTTCTTGAATGTGTGTCAGAAGTATACCCAAGGAGAAGAGTGATCATGCCCCATTGTACTAATCTTTGAAACAGGCTGGCATATGATTCTCCAATTGGCGTGAAGCTATCCCTAGGATTTTGCCTCTTTTTATTATTTGACTTAGAACAAACATCGGGCCTAGAAGGGCTTTGATATGCTTTTGGAGTTGGAAGATGACTCTAAGGAGTTAGTGTGTGCCATTGTGGGTAAGATAGGGGTTGAAAATATGGTTGTGCGTTATATACTAGATATGAAGGTGGGGGAATAGAGTATAATGGATTTTGGGAGTGATAATGTAGAGCTTGGGTATGAACTTGGGCTTGAGACTGAGGGTAACAACTATGTGGTCTTCTTAACTATGCCCGTTGTACAACTACAATAGTAGCTACATCTTCCTCATTCTTGTTCCCTCCAACATTTCCTATCCCTTTTTAATTGCTTGGGTAGTTGCTTTCCATGCTACAAAATTTATAATGCCACCGTTCTTGATTCCATCCTCTATCATCTCTCCCATTTTGAGAACCTCAATAAATGGCTTGTCTAATACAGGTAACAAGTGTTGCTAATATGTTTCATCCTGCGTTTGAATAAACACCTCCGCTATCTTACTTTATTTCATTGGCGGTTTTACCCTAGCATCTTGTTCACACTATCTAATCGCATATTCCCTAAAACTTTCAGTACTCTTCTTCTTTTTTTGTTAGTTAGGGATTTCTCATCAAGAATCTACTCCACATTGTATTGAAATTGTTTCAAGAACTCATCAGCTAGGTCATCCCAACTATTCCACTTGTCGATGTCTTGGTCAACAAACCATTCCAAAGCTAGACCTGAAAGACTCTTACCAAAATAAGCCATGAGTAATTCTTCCTTCCCTCCAGCGCCCTTTAGTTGGTTACAATAACGCCTCAAATATGCTACCGGGTCCCCATGCCTGTCATATTTCTTAAACTTTGGTATTTTAAAACCAAAAGGGAGATTAACACCTGGAAACATGCATAGATCTTTATATAATACACTTTTATAACCCCCGAGCCCCTGCAAGTTTCTCATGTCCTATTCTAAACTATTCAATTTGTGTGCCATGCCTTCTTGTTCTTCTGTCACAACAGGCTTCTCAATGTTAAGAGAAAATTCAGGAGGGTGAGCATAGCCGTAAGGACCAGTCAACTTAAATGTGGGCTCAAGATAATGATACTGATCCCCAAAATTATTCAATACCGACTCGCTTGCAGAGTAAGGAATCATAATTGCTGGATAGCCCTCAGAAGTAGGAGCTAAGAAATGAATATTGAAAGGGATTGGATAGCATTGCCCCGAAGTAAATTCTGATACATGTTGTGGTGTGTCAACAAAAAGAGGGAATTATAGATGTGACACTAGAGGTAAGATAGACAGATATTCCAGATTATCAGTGGGAACCGGAGGAGGAGGCAACCTATTATCCCAAGCTCGATGCATTTCTATCATTTGTTTCCTTAATTTCTGAATCTCTCCATTAGCTCCTGAATTCTCATTTCCCGAACTCTGTATCTGATTAGTGACAACAACATCGATTTCCTTGTTGGCCATATCTTTCTCTTCGACTTGGTGTAATATGAAGGACAAGCCAAAATACCACAAACCAACCATCTTAAACTAACTGATCAATAAAAACAACAAATGCGTTAAAGTTTAACATCTTTTTCAAAATCTTTTCTTTTTCTGAAAAGATAACTGAACCCTAGAAGGGTGCCTGCATATCTCAGTCCCGAAAGAGAAGAATCAGGTGTGTGTAGTTCGTGAAGTTTGACCACAAAATGATCAATCAACTCTTTTTCTTTTTCTTTTTTTATCTTTAAACTTTAAGAAGAAAAAAATAACAAATTGTCAAAGAATTATGAAAATCTTTTTTGAATTTTTTCATCTTTAATATTCCTATACAAAATGAAACCTATGATTACCAAAGAAAATTCTTTTTGAGTTTTCGATTTTGAATTTTATAGAAAAATAAAACTTGAAACTTGAAACTATTAAATAAAAATCTTTTTGTAGTTTTCTTTTAAAGATGTATATGACACCTACTCTAATTGTAGAGTGAAGAAAATCTGTTTTGAATTTTTTTAAATAAAATCACCGAACTCACAAAGGGTTGCTACGTATCTCACTCCTAAAAGAGGAGAATCAGGTGTGCGTAGTTCATCAATATTGAACAATTAAACAATAATGAACAAACTGAACCACAACTTGAGAGACACGACTAAGACAGATAATGAAAAACGTTCATAAAGCCTTTTTTGAGTTTTCAATTTGACACTTCACAAAAAAAAATGACACCAACAACTATGGAATGGAAATCCTTTTAAAATTTTCGTTATACGAAATGTACAAAACTTCTACCATTTTTTTTGAATTGTTCATTTATAAAAAGCTCCATTGAAAAAAAAATCTTTTTGAAAATTTTGAATTATGAATACTTGCTAAAGAGAACAAAAGAAAAATCTTTTTGATTTTATAATTTTTGAGAAAATGAGTGCGAAAGGTAAAAAAATCTTTTTGATTTTTGAATTGTTAAAACAAAAGTTATAAAGAACTCTAAAAACTACGAAACTCATTTTTTTACTCATTTTTTTCAGCATTTCCTACCTATACACTTTTCTTTAATTCTAGTACATGCTTTTCCCCAAATCAAGTCGTCAAATAACTCTATTACCCTTAAAGATGTAACAATTAGCACGTAGAGATACTTTATGGGTGAGTCTCCTGCAAAGGACCAAGTGGATCCTGCTAGGTCTCAATATGATGCAGATAAGAATGATCTAAAAATTGACCTAAGCTAAGGTATACAAACAAGACTATTCGGGGGAGCATATGGTCGATAATGGTTGTGATAGCTTTCCACCCTCTCCATATGCCTGATGGATCCCACTCCTAAAATAAGGGTGACTCAAACAGCATTTGTGTACACGACGTGTACTTCGAGACTTGTTGCGAAAGAAGTAACTCTGGGTAATGCATATGATGGAAGATATAAAGCTAATAAATAATAATAAAATGATAACACGGAACACATAGATAATCAACAATAATAAAACGATAATACATACGATAACACAAACAAAATGTATATACACCTATAGTATCGAACTAAGCCGATACAACTCAAATAAAGCTCGAATTCTAAAAAAAATCTCCAGTAGAGTCGCCAGAGCCGTCACACCCTCCATTTTTACCAATAGATAAATTTTAATTTTGAAAAGGGTTTTATTATTAAGTTAAAAAAGAAAATAATTTTCTTTGAAAAGACTTTTAACAATCAAAACTCAAAGTCACCACTTGAAATAAATCTGGTGTGCTAAGTCACCTTTGAAAATCCTTTTTCAAAATAATTTTGACTCTTTCAAAACTGGTCCACAAATAGAGATTCCGGTTAAGGAATTATGTTGACTGAGGTGAAGGTGTTAGGGACCTATCGGTCCGGTGGTTAGATCACAGTCGCTTCAGAGAGTATATTGGCTAGTACGACACTATGAAATGCATAAACCAAATAAAAATGCACAATACACCAAAACACACAATTAAACAGACAAAACTCCAAAATAGTGTCCAGCCTAATTTATTACAAATGAAAATAAAAAATGTTGAAATTAAAACCTAAACTATTCTAACTATCCTACACTACGCTTTACCCGATTCCTTAAACCTTGATCACGATCGGTCTTTCGTGTACAAAGTATCGTGGGACATTCCCTGGTAACAAATACAATTTTCCTCGGGCATTCCCCATCCAAATAAGTACAAGGAGTTTAGATGCGATGAAATAAAGACCATTCAACACATTCAAATGTTCAACAATCCATAATCCCCTAAGTTTTGCCTACCCGACCTACCATTTGCCTATATATTTCAACTTATCATGATTCTGTCAAATTTAACATCATCAATGAATCAAAATTAATTAATATTCACATTATCAATTTTTAAATCCTGCCTTTCCCAAGTTAAAATTCATCCCAAACGAATTCAAATCCTTCAACTACTCCATTCAAATGGATAAATCAATCAATATCAACCACCATCCATAATCCAAATTTAACTAAATCACATGAAGTAATATTCACACGCCATGAATTTATCACACAAAGTATAAAATAATTAAGATTAATTGAGATAGGGATGAGAAATGAACCTCAAATGAATTTTTTTGGTGTTATTGTAGCAGAATACCAAAGCTCCAAACAATAATTTTGAAAAAGAGCCACAGATCAGACCTCAATTGAAATCCTCGACCATAAACTCACGAATAGAACAAATCCCAAAAAATTTGGACTAACCCTGAAGACCGACTGACCCGTTTCTATATTGTGGTTATTTTCCAGTGGAATTGTATCAAAATCGACTAAGATGGTTGGATTTTGTTGCTTTGGTCACCAATTTTGTTAGTTCCAATGAGATTTGAACTAAAACGAGGAAGGGAATAGCTCTTCGACATGAGTGTAGTCAGAATGAGGTTGGTGGATTTGTTTTCTAGTGAGTTTCGTCTTACCAGGTCAACACAGTGGTCGCCGGAGTTTTCTTGGTGGCGATTTTGGTGTGTTTCCGATGAGTGACTCACCAAAAATAGTGTAATGAGCACCTGTTTTCTCCCTCTCTCTTGATTTTATCTCTCTCTCCCTTAACTCCCTCTCTCTTGATGCTCAATTTACTCCATTTATCTCTCCAGCATATTTGTGCACATATGTATATGTGTATCGGTTAAGAATGTATTATGAGTGTTTATATCAGTCCATTTCCCTCCGGTGTATTCATGGGAGGTGTGTGTATATAATGGGTGTGGATTATTTTTTAGGGGTGTGTAAGTATATCAGTGAGGGTGATGTGTAATTTTGTGAGTGGGTGTTGTGTTGTATATTTTGTAAGTGTTGTGAGCTTATTCTCTCAGGGAAAGAAAACGTGAATTAGATTTTGAAGGGGGGCACGTGGGGTAGGTGGCGAGGTGGGTAGGGTTGTGTGGGATTAGTGGGGTATTTTTTATTAGTTTAGTTATTTTTTATCTTTTTATGGGGAAATTATTAAATGAGTGAGGTTATATGATAAGGTGAGGCAAAATGAATAAAATTTGGATTTTGGAAGGGACAAAATTACGTGTCTACAGGAGTTCAATCTGTTAGTTAATGTTTAATTGTCCAATTTGGACGAACTACGAATACCTGATTATCCTCTTTCGGGAGTGAGATACGTAGGCAATCCTTATTGGATTCGTTGATCTTATTTAAAAAATTAAAAAAAGAAATTCTTCACTCTTCATTTTAGAGTTGTTGTTTCATATATGTCATTGAAAAGAAAAATACAAAAAGATTTTTCCTTTAATAGTTTTAGATTTAACTTGTGTATGCAATTCAAAGATCGAAAACCTAAAAAAAATTATCAATATTTTTTTTGGAAAATAGTAAT
>NW_025841132.1:0-1669 GCF_002878395.1 Capsicum annuum
AACCCCGAAGAAGTAGAGAGGTTGTTTCTGACAGACCCCCCGGCAATCGAAATAGAAGAAAATCAATAAAAATCATTTTATCAAATACTTTATGATGGAACACCTCATACAATGTAGCTCAATACCGAAACTATGAGGAGAACTATTCAATTAGACAAAAATCTAGCAAGTACGAAATATTGAATGTATGTATGATTCTGAATTGCTTTATATTTCATAAACGCGATGTTCCTTGGTTGACGTTTTTGTTTGTCCCTTTGATGTTTCGTGATGTACTTAACGAACTTGTTGCAACACCCCGTATTCAAGTACGTGTATTGGTCTTATTTATATGGAATTAATTTTTTTTATTTTATTTATACCAGAATTTGCCCGTCGATGGTTCCATACGAAGGTTATTGAATAAGCTTTCCAACGATATAAAGATTTTCAAAAACGGTTAGGTTTGGGATATAATCGAGCACGTTCGAAACTATAAAACGGTGGCCGGGATATTTGGGAATAGTAAATGTGCAGGAAAATTTCCTGCAAACAAATTACTGAGGCCAGCCGAATTTTTGGGTCAACTTCGAACGATGATAACTACCTTAATATAATGAAATGGGAGAGCTGTGAGCTATCAAAAGAAAGATCTTTGAGTCTTCTTTCCAATGCAATTGGTTTCATACAAATCCAATGTCTGAGTAAGGAGTTATACTCGTTTTACTTCGGCCTATCAAAACAGATTTTTAGGGTCAACTTCAAATGACCATAACTCCTTGTACAGGATGAACTGTGTGGCCTACTTTATATGAAATGAAATCCCTTTGAATATCCATGCAACGATACCAATTTCACCCAAATCCGATATCGGAGAAAAGATTTATGATCGATCTACTTTAGCTTATCAAAACAGTCCACCAAAGGACAGATTTGACATTATTTAAATTTTAAAGGCATTTTGGCCCTTTCCTATTATATTATGGACGGGAATATGTGTATATATACATGTATATGAGTTCAAAAACTAATTTTCATCATCAATCATTAAGAAAGTACAAACCCTAGACAAATTTGACCTTTAAATTACTTTTGATTCAACCGTAGAAATTCCAAAGTAATCTGATAGCTGCGTTTGTCATATCGAGAGCTTCAAACGGTTCCTATTATTTGTGCAAATAGGATTTAATAATCAAGAGGTGAATTCTAAGGTATGAATATTGTTTGCCTTTATTCTTTTTCCATATGTATATATGTGATAGAGGATTATATGTATTGGTTGTTATTGAAAGGTGATGGAAATAGGGTTATGGACTATTTTGCATGGTTTGGTTGTATTGAATTATGGAAGGTGGATATGGTAATTGAGTTATGGAAGGTGGATATGGTGATACACTGTTGAATTGATGATTATTTATGTCTATGGCTCAATTTGGTTTAATGGATTGGTTGGAAGGATAAATGAATCCAAACTTGATATTGGAGGATGTTGTATGAATATGTATGGCATGTGAATGTAATTGGAGTATAAGAGGGTTATAGTGACACCCTTTATGGTGTAATTAAGGCTTACTACTTAACCACTAGTTTGGTGTATTAAAATAATTGAATTGTGACGTTTGATTGCTAATACTAGTTTGCTAGATATGTTCATTGTAGATAAGTAATCCGAAAAGACGGGAAGTCCATA
>NW_025841133.1:0-1045 GCF_002878395.1 Capsicum annuum
GAGTTGGCCAGTGATTGATGTCTTGTAAGTCTTTAAAATATTTCATCAATACAGATTTGATAAGACCAAAAGCTTGATAAATCATCTTACTGTAGCAGAAGTGTCTTTGGCTTCCAAATTTACAAGAACACCATTGTTTCCAAATTTCCCAACAAATGATACTAGGAGTGATCTTCAATAAAATTTTATGGATATCTTTCTCTGGTCTTACACTCCACCAAGTGTTAAAGATGTCGACAATTGGTTGATTTACATGTTGAATTCCAAAGGGATTTCCCATGCTATTCCATATGTGGTTTGCTGCGTCACCTTGCCAAAAACATGATGCATAGTCTCATTTTATACAATCCTACAACAAAAACAATCACTTTGTGAGTTAATATTGAATTTAATGATGATGTCATTAAAAGGTAATCTCCTTTTAAATATCCTTCACGCCAGAAAAGAGATTTTAAAAGGAACTCTATTATGCCAAAGATTATTCAGGAAATCATCTTTGGGTCTTTGATTCCTAACAATCAGCCAGGCAGAATTATTAGTGAATATACCATTCTCAGAGGGATTCCATATAGGGTAGTCAAGTTCGTTGTAGTTACCAATTACAACATTAGAAATCAGGTTCATAATGTAATTAGGAATAACCGTACTTAACTTTTCAAAGTTCCAGGTACCATTCTCAATAAAAGAGTTGATAAGAATTTTAGGAGACTTACCTGGACCCTGGCACAGCTTGGCGAAGGCACCTAAACCTGTCTAGTTGTCCCACCAAAAGCTGGAATTTCCTTCTTGAACTTTCCATATAATGTGAGGTTCTGCATGCGCTTTGATCTTCATCATGTTTTTCCAATTGTGAGTCAGCTGACCAAGGAAATTTGCTCACTGGATGTGATCTCTTGCAATATTTCTTCATTAAAAAATCAGCCCAAAGAGATGGTTGGCTCCTGAACCTCCACCATCTTTTAAGTATCAATGAATTAGAGATATCATGCATGCTTCTTATTCCAACGCCCCCTTCATCTTTTGGGAAACATAGATTTTACCACTT
>NW_025841134.1:0-2511 GCF_002878395.1 Capsicum annuum
TCATTTAAGTTGGGTAATTCAAATACACAAGTTAAGCCCAAAAAATCATATAAAACTACCCAACAATCATCAACCATGTGCGCTCACACAAAATGTTACCCATAATCACTCATAGTTTTGCATTTTTCAGAAATATGGGTATAAGAACTTGCTTGCTCTCACTCTCACAAAGAATTCTTAGGTTACAACTGATGACCATATGCTTGCCCTTAGTGTAATGCTCCACTAATATCAGAATGCTAAGGTTAGGATCAAATAGGTCTTTACATGTTGTAAAGTAGGCTAAAGTGACGGGTAGAACTATTTTGGCTAGAAATGGTGACTATGCTCTCTAAGCGCTTTAATATACTACATTATGCCATTTACACTGGCTTTCAACAACCACTCTACCCTTCTTCACCCATTATGTTACCCAATTAAGAACACTATGATGGGAATATACAACTTTTTTTTAATTCTTTTTTTTCTTCTTTTTTTTTTATTTTTTGTTAAGCATCCCTATGATATCCACCCTCGATCACAAGATTTTCATGTACCAATAAACTTTGGGGCATTACTTTCACCATTTTCCTCTTATTTTGCCACACTCTTTACTCAACTTGATTCTACAATTTAAAGCACTTAGGAGCTTTTGGATCAAATTATGGTCTTTTTAAAAAAAAGGATTAGGCTACATATGAGGTTGCCAAAGAAAATAGCTAAAGGCTCAAAGGGTGTTCACTAGGACAATGTACAAAGGTAGGTAAAAAGAAGATAAACAAAATCAGGGCTCCCAAAGAAATGCCTAAATCATCTCCTAAACTCACAATCTTTGTTTCGCTTCACACACACACTAGGCAAGTTCTAGCATCAGTCGCAACAAAGAATATACAATAACCTTACACATACATTGCACATGGTCAACTTAATTAGGAGCATTATAGATTCTTGAACCAACAGATAAATGAATTAAACCACAAGCAATTATCACAGAATGAGTCACAACTTAGAGCCTAAATGTTTCAATAGTAGTGATTCAACACAAACTCCTGTTATAATACCATGCCGTCTGTAAGAACAATTTCATGCAACAATCTGACTAATTACAACTAACTAACTACGACTAAATCAAAATAACTATAGAATAAATACGGGCAAGCAGTACTCAATACAGCAGACAAGGCAATCCGTAGACATATACCCGCACCCCACACTTATACGGAACACACTGCCCTCAGTGTAAATAAATAAGCAAAAACCTGGTTAGTCAGACTCCTCCTCTACATTCGGGGTCATACCCCCTGCGTCAGAATTATCATTATAGTCTTCATCATCAGAGTTGTCCTCCACATCAGAGTCTAGCAGCTGGTGATCATTGTCTGTCAGCACATCATCATCTAAAGGTTCTTAAAAATTTACCCCTACTCCACACATGGCCCAAGCATGCTCATTAAGCGGGTAGTCATAGTCCAACTGCCCAAGCTCTACATCAGTCGGCACACGATCCCCATTCATCATAGTAAACCTAGTCATGCCATACAGATAGCGAAAAAAACTCTCATCTCGAGCATGTCTCTCAGCAGTGGTAAGGTTGATGCCTTGATCAGTTTCTGGATCTTTGATTTTCGTGAGATCTACCTTCTTCGGGTTATGTGGAAACTTATGGTCTGCTGGCTCCTCCTTAATGTGCTTTTTTCTTAAAATTGCAGTCAACAAGTTGTCGAAGCTGAAATGAGACCTTTTGTGCACCCTTGCTTTTCGCATCGACGTTTGTATAACTACACCAATGTTAATGGGAACATTCGTCATTAGAGCATATACCAAGCAGACTCGATCACGCGTGACCTTAGTGTATTGTGTCCCAGGAATCAAGTAGGAATTGACTATTCTTAACCATAGGCGAGCTTCTCTATTCAAACAAGCATATGGGTAAGTATTGTGACGACCATTATCTTTGTGACGAGTCCACCGGATCATGGACCTTGATCCATACAACGTATGTCTGATAGCTCTGTAGGGAGGTTTGTTGTAGAGCTCCTTGAGTGGTGATTGATCCACACTTGGAGTACCCAGGAAAGAGTTAAAGAAATCAGCGTTCAATTGCAAGACTTGCCCCCAAATCTTTACTTCATTTCCCGTAGTCCTTGGGGACTAGTTGGCATAAAACTCTCGAGTCAAATCAAGATTACATTCGCCCATGTCTCAGAAGATAAAGTCAAGATTTAGTGCCATAATCTTTGCCAAAATGCAAGGGCAGTTCTTTGCTAAACTTTCCTTCTGCATCAAATCCACATGTACATATTTCTTCACCTTATTGTTTCTATACCATTCCTTCCCTTTCTCCTCCAGAACCCATTTGATCCCAAAAGTGCGTCGAGGCACTTGATGAGAGGAGGAATCAGCCTGGTCCTTTCTTGACCGTTTTTGACCTTTTTGTGAGGTGGATGCTTTCTCCTTTCCCTGTCGTCCTTTCGGAGCCATGTTGCCTGAGATCACAATAGAGTCATGTTAGTCTCATTTCGTAAAATTCAC
>NW_025841135.1:0-1260 GCF_002878395.1 Capsicum annuum
TGGCTAGGGCCTTGGGTCGGGTCGGGTCGTGATTATAGAATATGTTAATAAGATCATAATGGGTTAGATTATAAGATTAAGAACGACTATCCTTATTATGTGACTTTACCCCCTTGATTCATTTTTCTCTAATAGTGGTAAGGTATTACAACATGTGAGAAGATGTGCAGAAAATTCTAAGGTATGGTAGTAATGTTGTTGTGAGGAGGTGCTTGTAGGTCATAATTAGGTGAAATAAGAAATTTAGATTGATTTCTCTATTTTGTGGACTATTATATTTATGCAAGATGTTTCATTGATTATACCTAATTAATGTTACACTAGGCTTGAACTTTGGATATGGATTGTGGTGATAAGAATGCTAACTCAAGAATTGTGGTGCAAGATTTATGGGAATGAATTTAGTAGGTTTGATGTAACATGAGAAAGATCCTACATTGATAACTTATTAAAAGTTTGAGTGGAAAAATTATGATACATATATGTATATGGGGAATAGTGTTGGAGCAATGAGTTAGTAACAGTCTGTATGTTTGTAGAGTCTAAATTATGCTTAAAACAAGCCTACGTTGCCCCTAGATTGAGTGTAGAGTTCCTCGGGATGGCTTCCATTGAATTGGGGGAAGTTTTATCATGGAAAATAGGTGGAGCATAGCGAAGGGGTGGGTTTGCATTGGCTTCGCAATATGAAGGAGCCTACGAGGGCTCACTACCTCAGCTTTGCACTGGGCTACACACCGTGAAGTGCTTGTTTCGCATTGGGCATTATACCAAGGAGCTGGTTTATTGCTTTGGGCTTCATGCTATGAACCTCTCTTCTTTCATGCATAGAAATTCATTTTAGAAGTGTTTTAAGGTTATTTTGGTCCTTTTATGTCCTATACACCATCCAATCTTTTTTATAACCCATTTTCAAGCCTTAAAACTTTTGTATTCTGTCAAAGGGGTCACTCTTCATATCCCAAACTAAGGTGGAAAGGTAGTGATGTTAGAATTCAAGCTTTAGGCTAGAGGAAGTTAAGAGTAGTGTTCCTTGGAGGAATGTCATAGCAACAAGTTAGTACTTTTCCTATAATAGTGTGTTAAGGCGAGCCCAGAATTCATATGTATAGTAATACCCCCCCCCCTTCCTTGTGGTAAGAGTTGAGGTTATAGATTTGATGAGAGAATAAATATGCAAGTCTAGGATTGTGACTATGATCTAAGGATGAGATGATGGACTAAGGTAGTTCTTAAATTTTCTCATGGTTGTAAGTTTCG
>NW_025841136.1:0-14780 GCF_002878395.1 Capsicum annuum
AACATCAAGCTCCCAAAAAATAAAACCAAATGCAGCGTGCGGGTCGTACTCGCTTGCATACATCGAGTGTTTGCTGACCGACACAAAAATGATCGGTATGTGTGACGTCGTTGTGGGAAAGATGCAATATGTCTGGGATTATGGGGTACTAACTAAATGGTTGGAGCCCGTGTATAAAAAAGAATATGTACAAAGATAGAAACGAAGATGATAATAATTTTTTATTTCAAGCCACTTCACTTTACATGTAGTGGCAATAATTTTTAGGTCTGGCAAATTTGAATTTTTATGATGCAAAAGATTTTATATGTTGTAACAGATATAATACCTGTTGTGACAGATTGATTATCTGTTGGAATAGGTTGGTCATCTGTTTCATTAATCGATGTTTCTCAGTTTACTTGTCTCAACAAATATCCAATCTGTTGCAATATATAATCTATCTCTTGCAACTAATAGGTAATCTATTAGAAAAAACAAAAAAGTAGGAAGATCTGTTATATAATTTCCAGCAGGTGATCTACGTGTTGCATCTCATGTTACAAAATATGTCTAAATCTATTTGATAAGATATGTCTTCTATTGTGGCAGATGTATTATCTGTTGCGATATTTGAATCTAGTATTTCATTTAAATTAACATGTCCAAAACTAAGGATTAAATTATATTCATAGACAGCATAAAATAAGTCTAAGCCTTCGAAAATTACATAAAATAACTCAACAAATAAATGAAATGTAAAAAAAATTATTATGGGTACAAATGATCTACTCTACGAATAAATCAACAAGTTAAACCAAGGAGGATAGGTCATTACATTGACGGACTTAAGATATAAAGATCTATTCAATATGGACAAGTTGTTCTTCATCCGGTGTTACGGAATTCAGCTTTGGTCATCGTTGATCTTTAATGTCGCTTGCGTATGGCTTCTGAGATTTCGCTTCTCCGTATTTCCATAAAAGAGTAGCATATCTTTTGTGGAGTAAGCCAGCATCAAGTCCATTATTTGGTACTTGTAATCCATTGCTCAAATACTCAGTGCAAGTGGCAACAAAAGGACCGTAATTCCTGCATTTTAAAAAGACAGATAATCCATATCTTGTAGTTCATGTAAGCGTTGTGAAATTTATGCAATGAAACTAAATTATGATACTTATACTTACAGGCTACCAATGGTTTGTTGAGTAATTCTTTCAACATATTGTACATCAAATAGATTACCCATTTTATCCCAGTATGCTCCAATCGTCGACCAATCAGTACAAACCTTTTGGTCCAAAAATCCGCTCATATCAAGGTAAGTAGGCAATATTTTAGCCAGCTTTTGTATCTCAGAAGAAGGGCCGCAATGTTTCCTTCACAACATCGAGTCATAAACTCGGATGCGCCTCTATTTTAGAACGACGATAGCCAACACCCAATGGAATTCATCATCATAATTAATTGGGATGTACACTTCATTGACCAAATGCCAAAGTAAGCCAGCCGAAATGATAAAACCTTTGATGATGTTGATTAAGCATTCCTCATTTTGAAAAACTTCCGGTTGTTGTTGATAATACCTATCGTAGGCATTATTGATGTAAACTTTGTACAAATAATTACCTGTCATGTATCTGTATTGTTCTTGTGTTTGCAACTTAGCCTTCTTTCGAAGGTAGTAAAAAATCATATCGATATGTTACACATATTATCTAACATTTTGGATTACGTGATAAAAAAATTAATACGCAGATGCAATTAAATTAAGTATTAATTAATAGTAATATGTATGGCATTTAAACCTCATCATTCCAACAAGTTTGGGGTTGTGACATCAAATAGAATCAATTTTTCATTTCGGGATGTGCAACAACATAGTCGAACATATCAGAACCAAGACTCTATTCGTTCACTTTATAGCATTCATCATTTTATTTTCTACATGATGATTTATATGTGTTAATGTCACGTTCTTACAACAAGAATAGTATAAACTAATATCTTTAAAAATTAATTTATGTACCTACTGATATGATGCTTTAACAGCCCATCGGCAATTCATTCTGAATAGTCGTTGATCAACTGTGTTAGTTTTTTTGGTGCCTCATCAGAGATGTTGAACCTTTCAAATGGGTAATTCTTTCGTTCTCCTAAACAGGCAGGCTCCACTTTTTCTTCTTCTTTGGAAGCAGTTGATGGATTATCAACTGTGATATTGTGCTCTTCAGCAGTGGCTTCTACAGTGACGTCCACCTGAAAAGCTAGAATTGTCAATGATAATTACAGATATACAACAGATTGTCCATCTGTTGCAACAGAAAAGCCTTATGTAACAACAGATGGATCATCTATTGGGACAAATTCAAATAGGTAAATCAGAGCAGTATGATAATTTCAAATAGATAACCCATTTACTGCAACATAAGACTCGTCTATTGTGACAGATAAGGCATTTGATACAATAGGTTAGACAACAGTTGCAACAGATGTATATATCTATTTGATAATTTTTAGCAAATGCATCATCGGTTGAAACAGATATATTTCTATTTGTTTGTTGGAACAGGTGATGTACATTTACCTTCTTCATCTCATGCTGCTCTCTTGTGGCCCTTGCACACTGAATATCAATGCAAGACAAAGACAGAGGTGTTGCAATTTTACTTTTTTCGATGCTTGATGATGCCTTGGAAGTATCTTTCTTTCTCCTCTTAGCAGCCTTGATCTCTAGTGGAGTGTATGGATATGAAATTCTCTTTGATGGAATAACACCCATCTTAGATGTCATTTCCTTTACAGAAGCAGTTAGTGCATAAATAGCATTAATCACTCCATCATGTTTCACTTTGCATTTTTGACATTTGCATGCAGAACATTCGCTAGATGTGGCAAAATTTGGAGAAAAATCTGTACAACCAGTATGATCATAATCATAATGGCTTGTTGTTTAAAAAACTGTAAGAGGAGCATCATTAGCTCCAACAGTAGCACCACTACCACTACCACTACCATCATCAACAGCAACAAGCCCACCCTCCAAAATTATTTTTTTTGTGATGGTTGTTGCTCCAAATAATTCTATTTTTATTCCATCAATAACCTTAGGGTCTGGTAAAGTTTACACAGACCGTAAAGTAAGAAAAAATGGCATCTTCAACTCTCGGTTGGTCGGAACAAGCCACGGATGGACAATCTAAAATAAATCGATACATATATTAGAATGATAATGAAATTATTTAAAATATTCATTAATTAAAATAAAAACTTAATAGGAATTGGACTTACTGCTTCCTTGGGGGGTTGAAAAGATTAACAAATTTTATATTTTTATCGGTTTTGGCCGACAACCATCTCAGGATTCTTAGACAAAAAACTTCTTCCTGGTAGTTCACTTGTTGTCTCAAATAAGGAATGACTTCAAAAGCCCAAGCCTATAACATAACGTCAATAAATCAAAAGCATTATTAAATAAAAAAATGATGAATTATATCATGATAAAAGAAATATTTACCATGAAGGCCCATGGAAAGCCATATAAGTTGACTGTCTTTGGCGTTAACAAAGTCAACAAATATTGAACAGACATTTTGAAGCTCTCATAACCCCAAGGATAGTTGTTAAATGCCTCAAGATCCTTGGAGATCTTTATCAAACTAACGTTTATGTTGTTGTTAACGTCTCTCGACCAAAGAATATTATGTACAAACCAAACCAAGAACAATGATTGTTTGTACTTCTTTAAGAGTCCTTTACCTTTTAACGCTTCTATCAAATTTTTGTTTTTGAAGCTTGGACCAACAATCGACACCAGTTCATCACGATCACTCGACTTTCCCTGCCTTTTTTAGGTGTGTGGGGTATTTTTTTGGGTCAGAGTAGGTATAACTTGACAAGGAAAAAGAGGATAATATTTTAGTCCAGTAACTATGGCAAACTCCTTCCAACCAAAACAAACAGGCATGTCATAGTAATTTATCCACACCTCATCCATCTTGTCTTTGTTTTCATACATAAACCTATGCTTGAGAAGATTGTATACCATTTTCATCTGGAAACGAGCATTGTTGTCCTCCAAAAAATCAAGATATTACCCAAAGCAGCTTTTCCTGAAATAAGCATCCAATTTTTATTTTTGAAGTATTTTTCTAAAGGCGTCGAAAGATTTTACCATGGCTGACTTAACCACTAAATCACCTATTAAATCTGTGGCACCATCGCACTGCATTCTCACAGGATAACGATCAATGCTGAAGGTTTTGACCAACTCTTCGGCGAAAGGGCTATTAGCATTTGGATCATATCTTTTGAGAAATTCCTCTTCCCCGTGTTCATTATCTTCTGCTCCTGATTGAGATAACACTTGTAAAGTAAGCTCATAGAGTAGTGGATGTATCCGAGATGCTGCACTTGTTCCTTTACTTGGACTTGATTCCATTTTTTTTGGGGAGCTATATTATCTTAAATTAATAGGAACATAAAATAGATTATAATTAATTAATGCATCGTTAAAAAGGGATAACAGTAAATCTAATATGCACAACGGTAAGGTAAAATAACAGTTCCAACAGACCATACATCTGTTGCACTAGGTATGTTATTTGTTGTAACATATAACTGATCTGTTGCAAGGGATGAGTAAACCGTTGGAAATAATAAAAATAGATCTCTAATCTTTTGCACCGGGTAGTTTATCTGTTGCAACATATAATCAACCTGTTGCAAGGATGAGTAATCTATTGGAAACAGTAAAAATAGATCACTAATCTGTTGCACTAGGTAGTTTATCTGTTATGACATATAACCAACCTGTTGCAACGAATGAGTAATCTGTTGGAAACAGTAAAAATAGATCACATATCTATTGCACTAGGTATGTTATCTGTTGCAATATATAACCGACTTGTTGCAACGGATGAGTAAACCATTAGAAACAATAAAAACAAATCACTAATCTATTGCCCCAGGCAGTTATCTGTTGCAATATATAACCAACTTGTTGCAGCGAATGAGTAATCCATTAAAAACCATAAAAATAGATCACTAATATATTGCACCAGGTATGTTATTTGTTGCAACACATAATTGGCCTGTTGCAACGGATGAGTAAACCATTGGAAATAATAAAAACAAATCACTGATCTGTTGAAACATATCACTCATCTGTTGTAAAATGAGTTATCTATTGGATCAATATTGTTTAGATTTCTTCTAAATAGAAGAGTCGTCTGTCGCAACAGATGAATGATCTGTTAGATTGTTTATCTGTTGCATCAGATTTTCATAGTTGCATCAGATTTTAATCTGATGCATCGGATATTTTCATCTGTTGCATCAGATGTCTTTTTATGTTGCATCAGATATTTCATCTGTTGCAACACTATTTTTACCAAGACAAAAAACAAATCAACCCAGCAAGACCAATACATTATACACACACACTAAGAAAGGGTCTCCACTAAGAACATCAACTGTGAATAAAAATCACCAACAAATCCAAATCAATAGTACGACAAGAAGAAGAAGAAATACCAGAAATTAGGGTTTTATTCAGTCCACATTTTAATACTAGAAGAGTAGTTGGCTCAAGTTCCTCTGTTTCTTCATAATTTTTAACTGTGAAAAAGGAAATGGGACGATGAAGAACTCGAAGTTGTTGTCGCCGGAGAAGTCTTCACGTTGATTGATAGTTGAAAGTCAAAAGGGAACTCACCCGACTATTTTTCTCCGAAGGTTGAAGTCGTGGGGGATTGAAAGGAGAATTTTGCAGAACTGTTGGTTGGGAGAGAGTTGAGAGAAGCTGTCGAGAGAGAGAGGAGAGAGACTAGTTGATTTAGATTGAAGAGGGGTATAGGTTGATTTGTATTTTTGAAAATATTAGAAAGTTTTGAAAATATTAATCAAGTTCATAATTAACTTAATCAAGTTTCCTAATGATGTTTGACCCTTTAAGTTGGTTAATGTTACCAATCTTTCATTCAAGACTTAAAAGACACCTTTTCTTCAATTTCCTCACGAAAGATTAACATGCAAACTTGATTATTATTGTTTAAAGTATCTGAAAACAAGATTTTATTGTACTTAATACACTATTTAAATAACTAAGTGATAAAAATTATTTTTAATAAACAAATAAAGTTGACAAAAATCCTATTTAACCTAATTAATATGAAACTAGGAGAGAGAGCAATTAAGCATGCAAATATATTAATTAAAGTTAAATAAAAATATATGAAAGATATTAGATAAGCGAGAAGAGAAAACTTGACACAAATATGTAAAGAAAGTGAAAATTATTGACTCAAATTAACTAAACTACCCAAAATAAAAAAAATAAGAAAAAAATAGTAATTAAGTTAATAAAGTGAACCTTTTCAATTTGAATGTAAGTTTTAAGGAGAAAAAAATATTTTTCATTTTTATAGGTACGATGCCACGATATTATTAATCGCGCTCTCTCACCTTAGCAATAATTTTAATTGGAGATCGGTCTTAAGTGATAAAATAGCAACATTATAATTTTTAAAGACAATTGAAATTTTGAGTTTCATAATATAAACACACAAGGAATATTGACGTATAGATACACATACTCTCTATTTTTTCAAAACTTTGGTAAGTGATACTCCCGAAATGCATCAACATAATTTAAACTATGAGAATTAGACCTTGAAATTTCTTTTACTTTCCCGCTAACTATAAGTTAGGAGATAGTATTTATGTACTTAATAATTTTAAAAGACATTGTCCGATTTAAGTTGTAAAAAGAATTGAACAATGATTTTTGGCCAAAAATAAAATAAAAAATTAATGTTGTGTTTTAAAAATATTTGCATAACCAAAAGAAGTAAAAAAATCGAGAATAAAGATTAGAATGAGGAATATAGCAAATAATTTCCCAACTCCTCATAAACAACCCCCATAACTTCCACTATGTCTATCAAATATTTGTACAATGAATTATTACAAATCAAAATAATAAAAAGAAATAAATATCGACATATGAGCACATGAAATTGGTAATGATGCCTTCGTTTTCCCAGGTGTCTCTTCAAAAAGCCGAATCAACTAACTTTCTGCTAAGAACCTATTAACATGGTCAAATACAAAAAAAATGAACTAGCAGAACCAAACCAAAAAAGTCTTTTTAATGTTGATATTAGCCTCATAAGCATGTTTTCACAACCAACAAATTTACTTACTCTAAAAACACATCACAGATATTACAACATTTGAATCAAGCCAACATAGACAAGAGTAAATCAAACACACCACATCAAGCATATGTTTAAGCCATAAGTAAACATGTTTAGAGTTACGACGTTCAACACTTAAAGTATTCGAGAAAAGAACATACCTTTTAAAAGGTAAAGAAAACAGAAAATCGAAGCAATACAGAAGAAAGAGTGAACCACAGTGATTTGAACGAAATCAGCCAACAACAAAAGCCAACCAGTACCAAAAGCAGAAGTTGAGAATATTTTATATGTTTTAAGAGTTTATGAGATTAAGTCGTAAGAGAGGAATGTGAACGATGTTTTTTATAGGCGTGTAATGATATTCAAAAAATGAAAAGAAAATATTCAACAATCAATCAGGAAAATTAAAAAGAAAGAGAAATATTCATCAGCATCAATCAATGAAATATTTTCCTTTAAAAAGATAGTTGAATTATTTTTAGAATACACAAGTCTATTTTTTTAATCAAAAATAGATAAGTAAAATATGTTGAAAATCTATATATATTTAAAAGCAAAACTAAAACAAGATAAGATGTCAAGTGGCAACATATTAAAATAAATATGTGGCAGTTTTTAGGATAAAATTAAAAAATATTTTAAGACAAAGTTAAAAATATTGCAATCAAAATTTTGAATTGAAAGATTAAGTATTTGAATTTGAAATACATTAAATTAGTAACTAAAAACTCATAATTGAAGAGTTCTAATTAACTATTACTATTTCAAACTTATCTCTTTTATAATTTAAATATTAAATATTTGAATTTGAAAATGTATTATCTTTTTAAAAATAAAGAAAGTCATTAGCTTAAAAATAGAAAAGTATGATTAAAGAGTCCTAAATAAAGCTTACTATTTCAAAAATTTATTCCTTTTATAAACTAAAATATATTTGAATGCATTTAAATTATTATTATTATTATTATTATTATTATTATTATTATTATTATTATAATAATAATAATAATAATAATAATATCATAGTAAATTTATATATCTAATATTTTTTAAGGAGTCCTAATGTATATATCCTTATAAACCTTATCAATATGTTTTAACTTTATCTGAAAAGTTGCCAATTAGTTTAAATTAAATATTTAAATTAACTTTCCTTACTGCTCCTTCTTTGTAGCAACAATAAATTGCAAATGGTTTACATCAAATTTTCAACTGAAGATTAAAATTAATAAGTAATTTAGAATTCTCTTTTTTTGTGGGGGGTTTTCACATATTTTATATTAAATGTTTGCATAAATATAATAAAACTTACTTAAATCAATTTATGAGAAAAAATTAATTTCGATTTTTTAACCAAAAGAAGAATAAAAAATATATATGAAATAAACAAACGATGATTAATAATAATAATAATAATAATAATTATTATTATTATTATTATTATTATTATTATATTATCTCATTGATTTTAATATTTATCTCAACTCAAATATATAAATATGTATTATATATGAAAAAATGAGGATAAGGAAGAATAGTAACTAATCTTCTTTTAACAAATCTATAATATTAGAATTTGAAAATAAATGAAAATTAAATTGGAATAGAGTTCTATCACTTAGTTATTATTATATATATTTCTATATCATCAGTTTTATTCATAAATTTATTTACTGCATATTTTGTTCTTCATTCTTCATTTTTAAAATGTATTTTATTTAACACTTTTCTTTTTGTATGCAGGAGTGGTATACATTTTCATCTTCATCTTTTTCTGTTACTATTCAAGGTCTATCAATTTAAATTGATATTAATATCTCATTTTTTTCAATGATCCAACTTACGATGTAATATTGTTATCACTATTCTTTTTTTTTTTTGCACCATAATCATGCAACTCTATTTTTATCTCTTTCTATTGCTTTGATGTTTGTTAAAGTTTATAATAATTTCTTTATCTGAATTCATATATCAATTATATATCCAAGTTTTTCTTGAAAATATATTACTGGATGTTTACTCTTAATCTTTGTATATGAATTTATCATCATTTTTAACGGAGTACACTTATATATTTAACCAAAAGAAAAAAATTATTATATATTTAGTTTCGTTTCAATGATGAACTAATTCTTTGTATCTCAAATTATTTTTGAATACACAAAAAGCATAATTTATTTGAAGAGATAACATGCTTGAACTTAATTAGGATTTTTTTCTTTAGAATAACGAAGATACTAATTAATAACTGTGAGCTAATTTTGAACTTAATAATTAAATTATTTGATGTGATTATTCGATATTAGTAATAGCATATATGCTAAAATAAATTGACACTTGAGCACCCAAGGGTGTGGCCTAGTGGTTCAATGAAGTTGGGTTGAGCACCATGAGGTCTCAGGTTCAATTTCCAACAGAGACAAACACTAGGTGATTTCTTCCCATCTATTCTAGCCTTGGTGGACAGAGTTACCTGGTACCTGTTGCTGGTGGGAGGTGACAGGTATCACGTGAAATTAGTCGAGGTGCACGCAAGCTGGTCCGAACACCACTGTTATTAAATAAAATAAAATAAAATAAAATAAAAAAATTGACACTTGATATTTCATCAGTACAATAAAAGATATTTTATAAAAATATTTATTTATATCTAATATAAAATAATATAAATGAATATTAATAGGGTGATGAATATTGTAATTGAAGGGGGGATAGGGAATGGTGATGGTTGAGGAGATAAGAAATAAAAAATAAAAAATATTTTTGAGTTGTGTAGAGGATCGGGGTAAGTGGTGGCATGTAAGGCAGGCTATGATAAAGAAAAAGAATTTATTTAAAAAATAAAATAAACTCTTTTATTTATTTAGGAGGGCTTACTAAGGATAAGAGTGAGATGGGTAAGATTTTTTTTACAAAAAGTATGAAAAATTTAAAAATAAAATGTGTGGGGAGGGAGGTTTAGGGGGTAGGGGTAGGGGAGTGGGCATGAAATTTGGTGGAGTAGGTCGTTTTGAAAGTGGTTTGAGAGAACTTAATAAATAAATACTTAAAGATATTAATAATAAATCGAACAGGAAAAAAATTATTAAAAATAGAAGAATTTGAAAATTTAAAATAAAATAATAAAATTGTAGGTGCTTAGTTTGAATTGAGAGTACTGAAATTTGATTTTTTAAAGTTTTATAATTTGCATAATTAAATTATTTTGGTGTTAAAAATAAAATGAAAGATAAAATTTTTATAATGAGTGAAGTTTGTTGAAGTTAAATTGATAGACAAAAAAATTGAAATGTGAAATGAAAAGGAATGTAATTACATTCGTTAATTGATCAAAAACATAAAGGTAATAGTCCACAACAAAAATAAAAAGTATTTAACATTTAATATTTTATTATATTTAAAAATTAGTTAATGAAATATGATTAAATAAAACACTAATATTATTTTTTTTCATATCAAAATGTTCAAAATAATTGTAAATGTGATTTGTTATTAAGCATTAATTGTAATTTCACTATTAGTAATTATTTTTAATTTTAATATTTCACAATTAATTTAAAGTATCTTAAAAATTGAATAATATATTATTTCAATGAGAATAAATAAATTTTTTTAATAAAAAAATATTGTGCGCATCACTCCGGTACCACTACTAGTTTTTTAAAAAAAAAAGAATATTCACAACAATCAGTTAGAGGGCTTAAAAAGGAAATGAGATATTCACTAAACCAATTAAGGAAAATCTTTTTCCTTAATAAGATCAATTGGATCAGTCAAAGGCAAGACACGTTAAAATTAGGGGAAAGGACATAAACGGCACTTCAAATTAAACTATTTCCTTGAAAATGACTATGAAATTTAAATTCCACTTTCTAGCCATTTTAATTTACTGACTGGTTCTATACCATTTTTACACAACTTTTATACAGGTTTTATACAAATCTTATACATAAATATTTTATACGGAAATTATACAGTTTTGATACATAATTTATATAATAACTGTACATTTGCACTTTAAATTAAACTATTTCCTTGAAAATGACCATGAAATTTAAATTCCACTTTGTAGCCATTTTAATTTACTGACTGGTTCTATACCATTTTTACACAACTTTTATATAGGTTTTATACAAATCTTATACATAAATATTTCATACGGAAATTATATAATTTTGATACATAATTTATATAATAACTGTACTTTTTTTTACACGTTTTATACAACAATTATATAATTTGTATAGACTTTCTATATATTGTACATATACATATTTGATAGAACTATACAATTTCTATACATATATCTTATATAGATTCATATTCTATTTGATAATTATATCATTTTTATATAATTTATTTATTATTTCTAAACAATAAAAAAAGCAGAATATTTGATCAATTTAAAAATTTATAATAAAAAAAATTGAAATATTATTAAAAGGGCTGAATTGCCCAAGTTGAATATTGTATTAGTATTGTATATAGACTGTATCAGTGTCGTATATGAACTGTATATGGACTACGTGGATAAAATGACCCAAATTGGGAAAGATTAGGAAATGGCCATAAAATGGCATTTGTTTACCCGACTGGACATTATTTGTCCAAATGCCAAACTTGGGCTATAATTAGGCTATTATTTTTTAAAAAGGTCATAGAGTGTCATTTTCCCTTAAAAGGAAAAAAGACAAAAATGATACTTCAAATTAAACTATTTCCTTAAAAATGGCCATGGAATTTAAATTTTACTTTCTAGCCATTTTAATTTATTGATTGGTTCTATACCATTTTTACACAACTTTTATACAGGTTTTATACAAATCTTATACATAAATATTCTATATGGAAATTATATAGTTTTGATACATAATTTATATAATAACTGTACATTTGCACTTCAAAATAAACTATTTCCTTGAAAATGATCATGGAATTTAAATTTCACTTTGTAGCCATTTTAATTTACTGATTGGTTCTATACCGTTTTTACACAACTTTTATACAGGTTTTATACAAATCTTATATATAAATATTCTATACGGAAATTATACAGTTTTGATACATAATTTATATAATAATTGTACTTTTTTTTACACATTTTATACAACAATTATATAATTTGTATACACTTTCTATATATTGTACATATACATATTTGATAGAACTATACAATTTCTATACATATATCTTATATAGATTCATATTCTATCTAAAATTATATCATTTTTATATAATTTAATTATTATTTCTAAACAATAAAAAAAGCAGAATATTTGATCAATTTAAAAATTTATAGTAAAAAAAAATTGAAATATTTTTAAAAGAGTCGAATTGCCCAAGTTGAATATTGTATTAGTATTGTATATAGATTATATCAGTATCGTATATGGACTGTACATGAACTACGTGGATCAAAATGACCCAAATTGGGAAGGATTAGGAAATGATCATAAAATGGCATTTGTTTAGCCGACTGGACATTATTTGTCCAAATGCCGAACTTGAACTATAATTGGGCTATTATTTTTTAAAATGGTCATAGAGTGTCCTTTTCCCTTAAAATTATCATAAATAGTCAAATAAAGATCTGTTAAAATTCAAGGAGAAGGAAAACAGATTAATCTATATCTATAATCTATAATCTATCTATAATATGTTAAAGGTGTGAAGACCCTTAGAAAAGTGATTTGAACTTTTTGCCCTTCATTAAAAGTCTCTGCAATAGACAAAATTATCTTTTTGCTAATTTTTTCTAATTATTATATCATCATATTTATAATATTTAAAACGAGTTCTACAATATATGGTAAGAAAAAATATATAGAGAATTAATGTTGATAGATTTTTTTTTCTCCTTGTGTACTTGAAAAAGGAATCCTAAAATATAGAGGGGAAAAACATGCACAAATAAAATGCATGATTGTACACCAAAAACAAAAAAACAATATTCTATACAAAAGGAGAAAAAAATGGTAAGAAAAAAATATAAGGAGAATTAATGTTGATAGATTTATTTCTCCTTGTGTACTTGAAAAAGGAGTCCTAAAATATAGAGGAGAAAAACATGCATAAATAAAATGCACGATTGTATACCAAAAACAAAAAACAATATTCTATATAAAAGGGGAAAAAAAGACCTAAACCTAATAAAAACTTGAAAGTTGACCAAAAAAACAACTAAAAAAAAAAGGATGACAAACCTTAACAATCATGAAAAAATCCTGAATTTTTTAAATTTTAAAAGGATTTTGTTTAGCTTTTGAATCACTTTAACATTGGGATTCTTTAATTAATTAATTAGTGATAGTTATCTTTATTTATTTATGTTTAGATGTTTTTCTCCAAAACTATCACATGTAGAGAAAAAACAGGTTTAGATATAGAACTTTTTTTATTAATGTATATAAATTTTCATGTGAGTTGAGGTAAATTTTTAAATTTTAGTATATTTTTGAAATTTATAATAAATAAATTATCTTGTATTTTTGATAAATAGTTGCTCATTGAAGGTCCTTTTTTTTTTGTGAAATCTCGATATATGATGTGAGGTAAGTTTTCTAATTTTTTTAGCATGTTCTTGATATTTATATTTTTGACAGTAAATGCGATTAAAGATATAAATTTGGTTGTGATCTGAGGTAAGTTTTCTAAAATTTTACTATGTTCTTAAAATTTATAAAACAAATTCGCATGTGCTCTTGATAGACAATTGGTCATTGAGAAGCACTTCTTTAGTGAATTTTTGATGTATCTTATAATTAAAGAGATAAATTATTTGTGATTTGAGTCAGTTTTTTAAAATTTTAATATATTTTTTATGTTTAAAATCTTGATAGTATCTATAATTATATAGATAAATTTGATTGTCATTAATTTGTAATAAGTTCTCTAGAATTTTAGTATATTCTTGAAGCTTACAATAAAAAAATTATAATGTATTCTTGATAGACAATTGTTAACTGAGAAGTTTTTTTTCGTGTGTGTGAAATATTGATAGCATGGCCCATTGAAGAGATAACTTTACTTGTGTTTTGGGGTAAGTCGTCTTAGATTTTAGTATATTTTTTGTATTTACAATAATAAATTATTTTGTATTTTGATAAACAATTGCTAATTGAAAAGTTTTCTTTTATCATTTTAGTATGTTCTGAAAGTTGAAAATAATAAGTTATCATGTATTCTTGATAGATAATTGTTAATTGAGAAGTTTTTTTGTTATGATTTTTGTTTATCATGACATAAATAATTAATAATTTAACATTGACATATTTATAATTTTTATCAAATTCTTTGAATCGTTACATTCCATAATAAGAAATTGGTTAGTCATTCTAATTTTCTATGAATTTTCTTCTAAAATTTAATTATTGTTTCAATTGTGAATAAATGATGAGATATGATATATCATTCTTATTTTAAATAATAGGCTCTAATAATTGTCTTTTTTTTTGGTTGCACGTTATATCATTTAAATGATATAAAATTTAATCTATCATTTTTTAGAGAGGGTAAATGTTGGAGTTTTTAACCAAAATCATCCTTATTGTTTCACTCAAATTTTAACTTCATCCTTATAATATGTCACTTTAACTTAAA